>NC_051219.1:12326903-12449403 GCF_015220715.1 Pygocentrus nattereri | reverse complement strand
CAGTTAGCAGATGAGAAAAGAAGTATGGCTTGTGGTAGAGAGGCTTTTATCTGGATGATAGCCCCCCTTTTCTTCTTTGTCTAAATGAAAAAGAACTCTCTCTTTGTGTGAAGCTGTGGTTTAAGTGCCATCTGTGGAGAATTTGGCTCCATTGGAGCTCGATTCTGTGAGCTTCTTTTTGAATCGGAACGGAAGAACATTTGGAAGAACGGCTAATGTGTCGTTTGTCATTAGTCAGGCGTCAGCCACCGGGACAGAAGGAGCGAGCGAGAATGTGAGCTGTAGGCTACTGTTGGCTACCTGATCTGTCGACTTATTGGGAGTGATATTTTCCCCTTCTCTCTTAATGAAAAGCAGACAGAATAAGAGAGAAGTTGAATAACTGTATTTAACAGTGAGGCCAAGCCACACCGCTTCCCCGAACTCTTTCTCTTCGAGGAGAGAGAATGAAAAGTGGAACAAAAGTGTGAAAATGGGGAAGGTCTGTGTCACATAGCGTATCTAAACCCCCCATTTGCATATGAAAACTGAGGCACTGAAAGAATTCCGCCACTGTTGCAGCGGTCCGTCTGTGTGTCCGGCGACTGTGGCAGGCCGCTGTGGGTTATACAGTGTTAGGGTCGTGTCGGCTGCCCTTGACGGTCAGGACTCCATGTCATGTCCTGTAGGTACAGAATCAGGGATTCCCCACTTGCTCTTTTTTTTTTTTTTTTACAAACCCCTCATTTCCATACCTGTTCAGCCCCTAAACGCTGTTGAATATTCCCATTGGAATGTTCTTTCCCAGTGGGTCCCTTCGGGGGCACACACACAAATAGCTCGGGTTTTCGGCTCACACACTCCTCGCACACTCTCTGAACGGCTCCTCTGTGCTCGCGGGGCCCGTGACACAGAAAAGGCGGTGATTGACTGGTTTCCCACCGCGCCTCAGTCTTGATATGGTGATGTGCGTGTTGGTGTTGGGTGGTGGATTTTTGGGGAGCAGCAGACTTTCCCATGTTGGTTGTTTCCTGGCGTAATCTTTGTGATGACCGCACTTATGAAATAAATCAGACCCCGTCTTATCCTAATAAGACATGTTTGTAGGATGATGGTAGACATCGCTCTTCTGACCTTTACCGACCGCCCCCTGTAATGTTCTAGATTGAAGCGAATAGGAACAATTAGGTAGATTGTGGAAAAAATGTTGCCCTGGACTTTTACTCTCCACATGCTGTTTAGACTACTTGGGTGCTCTCTAAAGCTCTCCAAACGAGGTCTTACAATCCAGACCTTTAATTTTGTATGGTGACTGGCCACATAATCTCATGCCTACCAGGAAAAGTGGGCGGTATGTGCAAAAATGTACATCACCATATTATTAAGATTACTGACAGCTTCACTGTGTACCACGGTGTAGTGCATTTGTTGTTGTTTTTCCCAAATAAAACCATTTTGAAGTAGATTAACAGGGCGTATTATTCTGTATGTCCTTTCACTTTTAAAGAGAACCAAATTTAAAAACTGAAGTACTAAAAATATATTTATTGGACAAAATAGTAAAAACAAAAAATGAACAATATATAGACAGATGTCAATGTTGCTTTCTAATCCTAACGAGGTAAAGACGAGTGTATGTAAAGCACAGTGGCTTATCTGAGCCCGGCAAAAGTGGTTCTGAGCCCACCAAAGTCATTAGTCTCATGTGCGTCTCTCATCTGCATCTGTCATTCACAGCTGGAATATAGTTAATATTACAAGCCATTCACATTGTCAGTTTTAGCTGAGCTTGTAGGGCGATGCCAAGGTCTCGGCAGCTGGCCAAATGAGGGGGGCCATAGGGCCATCTGCATGTTTTGCAGTTTGTATGTCATGTTATCTGAATTCATTAGCACACCAGTATAACAGTAATGACAAAAGTAATTATACCTGAACTAATTACACTAATTACATTAGGAAGAATTTCAACCGGTATACCGGATGAACCGGTGTATCGCTGAATACTTCCTAGCGGTGATTACAAAATCTAGGACCGGAATCTGGATTCAAAAACCAGAATTGAATAGCTCTTCTTTATAATGTTCATGTCTGGAACATTATTATAATATAACATTATAATAATATAACGTTATAATGTTCATGTCATGATATGTGGTCATTCGGACCGACTGCAGTACACTCCAGGAAGCGTAGGGAGTGACAAGGCATCTATTGCACTGCAAAAGAAGAAATGGTGTAGAGGTTCAAGAAATGAAGCTGGTGAGATCCAAAATGTACAAAATTGATTTTTTATTTTCACTCACAAAAGTAACAGCATGGTACAGTGCAACATGTAGTCACTGTCATAACAAAGCCTTGTATTTCTTTGTATAGCCAGATTTCTGCCAGTCGTCAGAGAGTCTGGTTTTGTTGACATGGCCATGGACTGAAAAGGCCATTTGAGTGACATGAAAAGTATCCAACACCAATTAACTCAGCAGTCTCAAAAATCAGTCCTAGAGAGCAGCAATACACACACTTTAGTGTTTCCCCTGCACCTCCTTCCTCTTGTTAATCAGCTGACATGAGAAATCAGACTGTAAAGGACATTGTATAGATCACGCGTCACCAGTCTTATCCAAAAAGGGCTGGTGTGGCTGCGGAGTTTCATGCCAACAAAGCAGGAGCTCATCTCATGTAACTAATGAACCATTTGATTAAACAAGTGTAATCAGTTGTGCTTCTGCTTGATTGGACTGAAAACTAGGAGCCACTTCGGCCCTTTTTGGATAGGATTAGTGACTCTTGGTGTAGATTATGGCTGCACAGTAAATCATGTTTATATCATCATCATAATAGGAATTTCCACGATAAACACATCACAAAAAAAATCAAACAGTTCTGAAGGAGCAATTAGTACTGTGTCGTTATTTCCACTATTCAAGAGAAACATACTGATTCAGAATTGCTCACAGTGGCAGTGATAGGAACCAGATGTCTGAAGAGTGTAATACCTCAGAAAGGTTTTACTTAAAAATGGATACGGATTTGCTGCCTGATGTCTGCACTATTGTTTTAAGATAGTTTAGAAAAAAGATTTGGCTGTGATGGATCTCTCCTAATGGCCCAGGGGTACCTGCAGGGTGTTATGAGACAAAATAGTTCCCAAAGAAAATGTATTTCTCAAGATGTACCACTCTTTTACCGTGATCAATATCATATGTGAAAACTCAGGTGTGGGCTCACTGGTGGTTTTGGATAGTAAATAAAGTGGCTATGTTTGTATTGTAGACATTGTGACCCTGGTTCTCGTCACCACCACAGAAATCTGTTGGTAAGTTTCTCTACAATGAACTGTGTCACATCAAACCACTCTGAATGACTTTGTTTACATCTCAATGACTGATTTATACAGCAATTTTGAAAAATCTGTGGAATTCCCTTTTTAAAGGAGAGATTAGTAAAAATTCTATCTACACAGCAAAAATAGAGGCACACTATTTTTATTATTATTAAATTTTATAATTTTAGTTCTTATATTGTCTTGTGATGCTTTATCAAATATCTCCATATCATGCAACTCTAATGCAGAGGCTCTCAAGCAGAGGTCACTAATAGCCAGACCCAGACGCTGTCCTATGCAGACCTGGGCCTATAAGCAGTAAACTAAGGAGAATTATTTCATTTTCACCGGGTGGTCCTATTTTAATCTGCGTAACTTTTCTTTTTTTCATTCTTTTCAACTTTGTTCATTTGCGGTACGGCTTTAGCAGCCTGGGAAATCCACAGACCAATCACGTGTTGTAAAAGTCACGTGTGACGCTACTCAGCCAATCAGATCTGAGCACTGAGACTGGAGTGAGTTGCGTACACACAGGGGAGGGACGAGGCGAGAAACAGCAGTCAGAGAAGAAAGTGAGTCAGAGGGAGGTTATTTCACATGGCGTGCTCTAAAAAGAGAAGACTGACAATACATATTGTTGAACTATCACTGCATTGTTCTTTATTTGATCCGACATTCAGTTGTTGAGCATTGAATCATGATGCAAGTCAGATGTTATGATGTTCTGGACTTTTGCTTGAGGAAATTGTCTTTGACTGAACCATATTGAATTTGAATTAAAGACCTCTGCTCTTAAGCTTCGACAAGTCATTGCAGATTTTGTGAGCATGTGGTTTATAGCCTTGCTATTAACCACACTGGCATTTTTCAAAACGTACACACTAATGTCGTTCTCTGTGTGAGACTAGAGTAAACAGTCACGTAGCTAACGCCGCCAAACAGCCTCCAAGTTTAGCTTCAGCAAACATCACTCTGCACGCTTGCCAAAGAGCGCGAGAGCCTGGCAGCCGCACATTCCAGTGCTGTTTCTGGAGCTTAGCGCTAGCCGTCGGCCTCTGCTAGCTAATGTGCGTGTGTGTCGTTTGGCTGCCCGGTGCGCAGCGGTGCCGCTTTGGTTTGGCAGTCAAATGCAGCTCGAGTCCAGGGCTCTCAAGCTGTGAAGCATCTTAGAGAATGCGAGGGGCTGTTTCTGAAGAGTGTGTGACGGAGACTTGTACATCCACGCTGAGTGCTAATCTTGGCCTCGAGAGCCTCTGTGTGAACACAGGCTCCAGTTGCCATCCTTTGGAGAGCTGGACTGGACAATGCGAAGGTAAATAAAGATTTGCACTAGAGATATCGCAAGGAATTTGAAATGCTGCGCTGTTGATATTTATGAAAAAAAATGTCACCTTTATCCTTTCACTTCACCGCAAGGACCTCAATTCCTTACTCACAACTATATAACCTACAAGTCTTATTGGAGGGACTAGTGATTGAAAAATGAGTTTTAGAACCAATAGCTCAATAATAAGCCTTCAGTTTAAGGGGTTCGATCCATATCCAAAGGCAACAAACTGTTGTAGACAGAGGTAGGCGATATGGCAAAAATATCATATTGCATTACTTAAGAACTTTTCACGATAGACGATATGTTGTGATATTCATTTTATCTCATCAGTTGGAACAGAGAAAAAGAGTCAGCATTACAATAAAAAATAACATGAAAACTGTGAACACAGTGGTTTTAATTCAATATTTCACGCACTGTGTTGCACTAAATCCAGTTAAATACGGTTAATTTTGTTCTCTTCATAACGAAACAGGCGAATGATCAGCATTTTACTTAAGTACTGTTGGTATCCCCAATATGTTCAGAAGAGCACATCGTAGTCTACCGTGACATTATTTATCACGGTAATGATGTATATCGTCATATTGCCCAGCCCTAGTTGTAAATAATGATCAGTACGGTAACATTGTGAGGCAGGCTTGCTCTTCGTCTTTCCCCTCTCCTCTTTTCTGAGCACTGTTGGGCTGTATTTGCTTTCCTTTGGATGACGCAGGGTGTAATAAACACAGTGAAAACACTGTATTAAGCTTCAGGCTGCTGCTACCGTCTCAGCCTGAAAGGTAAATCATATTAGTGTTGAACTTGAAATGTCTACTTTTTATTCCCTCTGCTGAGTGTTTAATGATCTCCATCTGGACAGAAGGAGGTCACCCCACTTAGACCTGGAGGGATTGGGGCAATATAAGTCCAATTTGTACAATTTCTCTTTCTAATAAGTTTAATTGTATTGTATTTTGCATTGTCAGATATTTGTAAGGCAATTTGCACAGCTGTGTAGCTGCCTAAATGGCCGTGCAGGCATCTGCAGAGCCAACAAAACACTCCTCGTGTTGTAAAATGCTCTTTGCGAAAGGTCCATGTTTATTTTGATAAAACAGAAAGAGCAAAGCCATTTCTTTTGGTGACTGAGGTTCAGATTAAGGGTAGGTTTGTGGTTAAGCTTAGAAAATTCTCATGTCCACCTTTGCCTTTATTACAGCTTCTCTTCTTGGCAGGAGACTTGCTCTCAGATTTTTTCGAAGAAATCTGCAAGGCGATGTTTCCACACCTTCGTCTTAGAAGTTAGACTAATCAGTCTGTAAAACCGTTCTCCACGTCTCAGATAACCACGATTGTGTGTTCTTCAAAGTTTCTTCTTTGTCTATTTCTCTTTCTCAGTAAGAGCTTCTTGACAGCAACCCATCCTTTCAGGCCCATAGTGCTGAGTTGTGTTCTCACTGTGGAAGGATTGACAGAATCTTCTGTGGATTTTTTCAGATCTGAAGCAAGAGTGGAGCGTGATTTCATTAAAAACGACTAATTGGGGCTCGACTGGAAATTAAACGAATTACAGGTGGTCTCTGACTTTTGCACAGCACTGTATAGTACACATAGGGTATGCAATCATGACATGCAGGTACTTGTGTGTGTACATGCACGTTAAGATGTACGTGTTCATCATCGTCTGTAAGAAAAAAAGCACTCGTTCATTAATAATGTCTTTCTGCTGTTTGTGGGCAGAACGCCTGTGGAGTGATTGACATGTGGAAGCCGCTCTGAAGTGGTTGTTTCCACACCATTGATGCTGCTTCTGTGCATTTAACATACATGTGCTACTCATCTGTGTGTGTGTGTGTGTGTGCGCGCGCTCTGCATTGGCAACCTGCTAGTATAACTATAGACTCCAACTAACCGAGCCTTCCCTGCAGTGACTGAACCGATTCTGCTAAGAAGGCATGGTTTGCTGCACATTAACACCTTTTAGACCCTCTCATTCGACTCACTGAGTGACTGATTAAAGACTGTATTGATCTAAGTTGATTGATTTCTTTCACCTAACACTTTTCACTCTTTAACATTGTGGTTTTCCTCATGAGCACAATGCATTGCGCTGATTGATGGCTCATTGTTGTGCTCGCCTCATGCACACAGTCAGATGGAGGAGAAAAAAATCCTGCCTTTAATTGTATTCTTATGGAGAGGTCTATTTTTAGGAGAATGTGGCTAAACGGAGGAAAATCACACCATTGGGAATCGAGACCAATCAGTCATTTTCTCCCACTGTCAGCTCAGTTCTGAAGCAGCTGGTGCCGAGTAATTGTGACCCATACACTTGTTTTCTTTGATGATTGTGAACATCACAGAAAGGGTTTAGGGGAGAATTATGGCTTAAACGATTCTGCAGAAATTAGTCAAATAGCACCACAGAAGTTGACTTTTTGTTTCCATTTGGCTTTTATGTAAGTGATTAAGAGCAGTTTGAGTACGGCCGTACAAACAACTACGGTCCATTATGCTCAAAGAGCGTAAGCTGTTTAGAATTATCCCCTCTCAATCCTCCTGTCAGCATCATAATCTGCACACACATGCGTACAAATACAGAGAGCAGCGCAGCGCTCAGATCATCACACATCGTTTTTTACATGCCCCGCAATTTCCGAAGAAAGGTCCAGCCGTAGTAAAATCAAGAGAATACACAATAGAGCATGTAAATAAATAAATAAATAAAAACAGCAGCAAAACAAAGTTGACACGATTGCGGCCGGCCCTGCCTTCAAATTATCCCCTCTCAAATTATGATCAGACATTCTCCCCGGCTCTAATTAAACATTAAGCGTTATTTGTTCCAGATGGGGCTGTTTTGAAGTTTTATTTTAGCAAGAGAACTGCTGTCCGCTGTGGGAAAGATGGCCGTCTCGGCGCTCTGATGTTCTCGTGTTCTATGAAATGAATGTCAATGTAGAGTTTGTGTTCTAGAACTAGAACTTCAAAGAAACCGGAATTCCACGCCATGTCCTATTACTTCAAAGGAAACTGTACCGGGCAGTGAGCCACTGTGATAGCGTGCAACCATCTCAGGCTGAGCGGACCAAGCATCTAGACTACACTCTTAAAAAAACATGGTTCTTCAAGGGTTCTTTAGTAAAGGGAACAGTTCTGTTTAGAATCGTGAGTTCTGTGTAGGACCACTTTATGCTTAAATGGTTCTTTGTATGATAAAAGGTTGGTATTGAATTCCGATTGATGGAGAATGGGGTGTTAATTGTTCTACATAGCACCAGAAAAAGGTTCTTCTATTGTAGCAAGCTCGACTTTTTAATGAAAAAGTTTTTGGTGCTTTACAGGACAATTTTCAAAAGGTTCTATATAGAACACGTTCTCCATCAATCCAAAGAACCATTCCAACATGCAGAGGAACATTTAAGCATGAAGTGGTTCTAAATAGAATCAATAGTTCTAAAGAAAACCATTCCCTTTAGTAAAGAACCCCTATATAAAGCACTTTTTTTCAATCAATCTAAAGAGCCATTTCAGCATGACCTGAACCATATAAGCATGAAATGATTCCGTATAGAACTGCCAATAGAACCATTGCATTTAGTAAAGAACCCTTGAAGGACCATCTTTTTATGAATGTAGGACTAGGTATTGTTCCAGAATGTTCTCAGTACTCCAATACCAATGCCTAAATGTCAATAATGATTCCTGAATGATAATTTGGGTGTGGCTTAATCTAGCGGTGAGTTGCAGGACTTGCATTTACTGACCTTAATGGATTATCAAGAAGTGCTGAGGTTATGCATATGGAATGTCAGCAGTCCAGACATTGGAACGAGTGTGCTTATTGGTTCACTGATGCTCATAAGACCGAATACTTTGGCATGTAAATTAGATATTGAATATTGAATGAGGTGGAATGTTTCAGTACTTGGTATTAAAGTAGTTTGGCTGGTACCTTAAATGACCTGTCAGAATAAAAAAAACAAACAAAAAAAACAAGTAAATACTAAACATCAGTCAGACGTTTAGATGGAATCAACCCTTCCTTAAAACCAATTTTTGCTGATGTATTCATTGTACTCTGGAAAAGCAGAATGTGTAGGTGATGCTGAGCTTCTGCATTTTATTAAACTGCTATTAAGGATGGAAATGTAAAGGTTTTGTTGCTTTTCTAAGTGAAGTTCCTCTACAGAGAACACACTGCTCAATTTAATGCACAACGGCTGTTTATTTGACGAATTTAACGTATTAGGAGGAAAAAAAACATGGCTTTTGCAGAATTATGGCTTATTATATATTTTTTCCCCAATATGTTAAACTGTAATGTAAACTTCAATATGTAAAATTTAATATTCCAGTGTGTTCCCTATAGAGGATGTGTTAACTCATTTTTACTTAGAAAAGCTACATACAGTATCGTTTAAGGGGGGTTAAACTTTCGCATATGACTGTCAGTGTTACTTTATTTGTACTTTTTGCTAATGTTTCTATATGGGCGTTGCCAGATATGCCCATTAAACATATTGGATGTCAGCACTGATTCACTATTTCCATACTGGGGCATCCCTACATTTGTCCTGTAGTGTGTTCTCCAGCTGGGGGTGAACGATATAATGACATGCACATCCAAAAAAAGCGAATTTAATTTAAGAAAATTGTAATTCTCAATTTTCCTCCAGCTGGGGAATGGAGAGAAATCAGTCATTTTCTGAAAGACGTTGTGCCAAGTTTATGAAATCTGTGTGTTTATAATTAAACATTTTTCAATATCAATACCAACAATAAATACCTCACTTTCTGAACGATGCTATTTTCAGACTAAAAGTGGGTGAGGCTTAAACCAGAAATGAGCAAAAGTGCTGGAAATGGGTATATTTACTGATTGTAATGAATCATATGCAATTTCCCATGTAATTTAGACATCCAATCAGCAGTCTAGATTTTGGAGGAAGCATGTTTATGACCTTGTTATGATTATAGAGTTTTCGAAAGTGTTGTGCTCGTATGTAGTCAGTCTCAGTACTTCCTCTCCTTGGTTTCTCAATAGTTTGAAAACAGAGGTGTGCGTGTGAGAGTTTCTGGCTCTGATTGTAAACCTAAACTCTTCTTTAATGCAAAGTTTTCGTAATGTGTTGCCAATAGTGAGAAGCCAGACGTCCTAGACAGAGGAAGAACAGAAAGAATGTTTGCGTACATTTGTAATTAAATAGGAAGGAGGTGGAATAAGAGAATGGAAAGTGATAGAAGGAGGGAAAACAAAGCAAGAAAAAGCTGAATGAATGAGGACTGGAAAAGAGGAGAGAAAGAGAGAGGGCAAGAAAAGAGAAAAGAGAAGAGGGGGAGAGGGTGGACGAGGGGTCATTAAAGGGACACCCGCTCTCTCCTGCAGTAAAATGGCAGTAAAGTATCGGGCTAATCTGCCATCATTAGCCTGATTATATCAGCAGGGATTGGGCCTTCCCATCAGCTCCGATCAATGAGGCCCAATCAATAGACAGAGGATGTGATCTGACCTCCACTCAAGAGGCGAGGCAGACATGACATGGAGCAGCGCTGCATGCTGGGCAATGGCCAGAGACTGATGGGCTGGTGGGAATAATGCAGTCACACATGGACAAGGGCTGCCTGGACGGGGCAATTTCACATAGTTCCATGTGGAATTGAACAATTAGTAGGGCTGGTCTCAGTTTACCATAAAAAGGCACAGCTGACAACAGAAAACATCAATAGGTTAA
This sequence comes from Pygocentrus nattereri, assembly GCF_015220715.1. Classification (NCBI taxonomy): domain Eukaryota; kingdom Metazoa; phylum Chordata; class Actinopteri; order Characiformes; family Serrasalmidae; genus Pygocentrus; species Pygocentrus nattereri. The sequence goes on along the minus strand of NC_051219.1, from coordinate 12,439,055 downwards.
GCGAAAGGAAAAATGCTGCCTTTTATATCATGGTATAGTTCAAATTTCTGGTGGATTTCATATGTCATGATATTCTTATTCGGCTTTTTTTAATTCTTATTCCACCTTAAATGGAGGAGTGTTTACATTCTGGCACCTGTACATGCGCCTGATTGTAAATGCACCATTTAAGGTGGAACAGGAAATTTGAGGCCAACTTCAGCTTAATTGAATTTCTTACATCATCTGTATGTCCCATATACACACTCTCCAACCATCATTCGCTGCTGGAATTTGGAAATATTATAGCCATTCACACTTTAGTACCAGATGGTCCACGGCCCCGAGACCAAGGCCTCCTCTGAAGCAGCTGACCGAGTCAGCCTGCTTCTCAGGCAGTATGAGAGGAAGTGTGGCAGTCTGCCTGGTGTCCATGTTAAGATAAGGCTAACCTCCAAAGACGACCACTCCTTCATGTGAACTGCCTCAGAGACAGAGTGGACAGTGCAATGTGGGTCTGCTGCATTTTCATTGAACATTCCTGACTCAGCCACTAAGCTAAACGGGTTAACATTAATGTGGAATAACAGAAAAAATGTTTCTACCTTCTATACTTATTTACACCAGATGAGATTATATATTGCCCACTACTAATATAAATTGCACTGATTTTGATATCAAAATGATGAATTACTCATTCCTAAGTAAGATGCATCTTAGAAACTTAAAAGAAGCATAAAACCGTGCAGCTTGTTTCAAAGGAATTCTCAAAGGTTTTTCAACATAATCACAACATAATCTTTCTTTGTACTGCTGATTTTCCTGCACAGCAGAAAACCTGTCGACTGTTGAATCTCACTTATAGTACAGGTCAGTGGGCAGCTGCTGAAGTTTGTGAGTTAACCTTTTATGTTTGTACTCTAACAATACAGCTTTTAGGTTGAGACGGACAAAATACCAAAAGTGTTCTTCTAAAGTTTTATTCAACTTTCAAACATTACAGCAAAAAAGTAGTTCCGGTCACTTTAACTTTCCCTAGGGTCTTTCCCTAGTCTCCTCAACACAAATATGCTGGTAAGGTATTACTACAAATTCTTTACTCTGGAAAATTAGTCTCATCTTTAAAAAAAACACTGTGTGTACAGATTCATAGCTTCTAAAAGCCGTCTACAAACGAAAAATATCATGAACTTTGGAATTCAGCAACTGCCTTCGGGTCCAAATCATTGGTTTTTGTTGTCTTTTACAGGGAAACACTTTAAAATGATTGTCTTTGGTAAATGACCATTCAATACAATGGCAGCAGATAGAGCTTAAGTGGAAAAATGCTTAAATATTCCTTTAAACTGTGAACTTGTGAAGACTTGGGTTAAATTTGTTTATCAAACGCCCCACGTTATATTAGCGCAGTGATAAGATCTCCACACATCCATGCACACGCCTGACTCTCTAAAGTTTGCTGAACTGGCTCTAGACCAGGAGAAAAGGAACTAACATGACAATTGAAGTAGTTAGAACGACTGAAACATTCCAGAACAAATACAAATAGCCACATGTGCTTCACATCTGTCTGTGTGTACTTGTCTGTGTACTTGTCCTGAGTACAGTTGCAGATTCAGTGCTAGCTGCCAGCATTGCTAGATAAAGTTAAAGCCCTTTATTTATCATTTTCATGGTTGAGAGTAGATAATTAGTCAGTAAACAGCCTTTTATCACTATTTATTAGCTGCTATCTAAACGAATAGACTGTGTTCAGTTCTGCGGGAGATAACTAGCAGACAGAAAAGTGCAGGCGTGTCCCAATCTTTTAAAAGGTTATTTGCAAGTCATCAGATATTATATGCTACACCATATCACGTCTGTATCTTCAAATCGAGGGAGCGTCAAAGCCCGGTGAATCAAGACCAAAGTCAGTTTGCACTATGTGGCCCAGCACGGGTCTTGAAGTGGACTGCATTTGTTGTAACTGTGGAACAGAGAGAGTTTTTGATGGAGACGTTGAGCACAAGCTTTTGTAATGCTTGTTTTGGGAATGAAAGAGGTCAGGAAAGCAGGAGGCTTGTTGATCTGTACAATGAGTAATGATTTAACAGAAGGTACGAACTGAGCCCACACTGACCACTTCGTTCCCAGCATACATGTGGCAGGTTTCCACTAATAGTCTAGAGCCCTTGTTTTTCAGATTCAGATTCTGATTTCTTTACAGCCAAATTGGCCAACGCACAACTTTTTTAGCTTGTATTTACGCAAGGTTTTCACTGTGTGGACTGAATAAATACGCAAAACACGACATTTTCAATACTTTCTGTTAGCCAAAGCTACATTGTACATAACGTTATTCGTTCTTTATTGGGCCTCCTCATCCCACACTTTCAACAAAATTCCCTCACTTCGGTCAGCTGTAAACAACCAATTATTATCATTATTTTGAATGGCAGATTACAAAATGCTTTTGTTATCGAGGCTTCTAAGGGTTAATATCTTGCTTATAATGTGCCCATGCTCTTTTTGTCTCTCACTTTCTGGCAGGATGAGGCTGGTGTTTGGCTGGTTTGGTGTGCTGGTGGTCTTGGTGCTGGCTGTGGTGGGACAGAAGTTGCCCACTCGTGATGAAGGCCTGTTTCAGATGCAGATCCGGGACAAGGCTCTGTTCCACGACTCCTCTGTCATTCCTGATGGGGCGGAGATCAGCGGATACCTGTTCAGGGACACGCCCAAGAGGTATGCCTGCACACACACACACACACACACACACACACACACACACACACACACACACACACACACGTATGTACAGCTCTCTCACATTCACAGGCATGGTGAAGTTTTCTTAAAGGTTTGTAAACAAATCAAAATAATGGCTCACAGCATTTTATGTTTTTTTTTCCTCACAGTATGTTACATTCAGCAAATACATAGTAATTGTGCATTAAAATGTGCAGAAGTGAGTGTTTTCACTTAGAAAATCAACAAAACTTTCCATTGGACCAGGAGTACACAAAGCCCTGTGAAGTTACATGCGCCTTCTGAGTTTTTCTATGTTGGTAATGGTAACTATTTGGGGACTATTTGGCCTTATAATCCCCTGCATGTACTCCTCCGCTGTGAACAGATTTAAAAAGTACATTTCACATAAAACTATCATAAAACAATGTCTCAGACATCAGGCAGTGCATTCATAACCATGTCATATAATAACTTCCCGTGTCTGGTTCCTGTCACCACTGCAATTCTCAGTCAGAAAGTTTCTCTAGAATGAAGCATTTCACACCAAACCACTCGGAACGACTTTGTTTACATCTTAACCACTGAATTATGCAGAATTTTCAAAAATTCAAATTCCTCTTTAACATACATTAAAGCTAAGAACTCTTTTTCTCTGCTGCTGTTAAGTCCCGGAGCTGCAAGTCTTTCGCATGTGCCCTTCCCTCATCACAAAGCCTTTTATATGTTCTAAATCATGCTTTCCAAGGCTCGGCAGACAGAGCTTCACTTAGCATGTAGATGTCTGGATATGTTTTGAGTGAGCTAATGGAGAATGTGGAATCTATTAGAGCCAGCGTGCAGCTGATGAGGGCATAAGGAGGCATGCATTATGGATGAGATGCTGGGAAACGCGTGTGTTTATGTTTGTGTTTGAAGGAGAATCTCTTTTGATGAAGAAGTGGTCAAAAAAGCAGGTGGCCTTAACGAAAGAGGACATTCCTACCACTTCTCTAACTCTCTCTCTTTCATACACGCTCATATTGGGGAAAAGGGGACGAGGCAGTTGCGGAGTGGGTCGGTGCAGGCCTACATGAATTAATCACCTCAAACATGTAGAAGACATATGGCCTTGCACGACCGTTCCCACACTCTCTCTCTCTCTCTCTCTCTCTCTCTCTCTCTCTCTCTTACTGTGCTTTCTAGTATTACCCTCTGCTGGGGGAGCTTTCTTCACTTCTGCACTATTTCTGTTTGTTTGGTTTGCTTGACATTTTCACCTGCTTGCTTCTTTTATTGGCTTTGCTCATAAATCTTCACACATGCTTGTTTTAACCTAGTAATAAGCAGTGACTGTATAAAGGGAACTTTGAGTAGGATTATAACATGGAGCACTCCACTGTCTAGCTTTATATTGCGGGAGAGAATGCAAGCTAGATGCACTCTGACGTGGAATTTTAAAGGGTTTCTGAATGTTTGAATCTTCCGTTACTAAGATGTAAACAAAGCTGGATGTGTTTTCCTGCGAAATGGTTGCTTGTCGAGAAACTTGCTCTGATTTCTTTACAGTGTTGGTGATGGGAATCAGAGGATGAGGGGACACAAAACACCAATATAGCCATTTTATTTACTCTCCAAATGATCAGTGGGCCTCCAAGTATTAGAGTAAGATAATCAGGCCCAAGGTGCAAAATGACCTCAACTGCATTGCAATTCAACTATTTGAAAGAATCGTCCGGAAAAAGCTCATGTAGTGCATATTTAGCATGATGTAGTCCCAATTTCTACACTTTGTAAGTTTTATGTATCACATGTATTCACAGACACGGACATAAACAATATCAAATATCAGCGTCAGCCCACAGTTCCCATATCGGTGTCTCCTGACAGGGACATGGAATCACCACTCAGCTTTTGGGTGTAAAGTTTGAGCAGAGTAATGAGGTGTGTCGGCAGTTTGATGTGTCAGTTATAGGTATCATCGTCTCTCGCCTCATTAGAGCATCATATGACGCATTCTGCTGTAAATGAGCAAAAACAAAACAAATGCAAAGCAGAAAAAAATCCCAAATGAACAAAGGCGAATCATTTGCTGGATGTCGTCACCACGTCCTTGTCTCCCTACTTTTAGAATTAGCATCACACATGCTTTTCCTATCATCGGCAACAACTACGACCTCTCAAAGAAGGTCTGACATGTGCTTCATACAAACCGGGATGTTTCTATCCTGAACTGTTACCACTATTTCTGTTTTGTTTGTGATGGTAAAATAGAGGTAAATCTGAAAAGTTTTCTTTGGGGGCTGTTTGGCCTCACAACACCCTACAGGTACTAAAATAATCCCAGAATTAACGTAAAACTGTCTCAGACATCAGGCAGTGAATTCGTACATTTCATGTAATAAGTTTCTGTGAGGCATTAAACTCTTCAGATGTCTCGTTCCTATCATCACCACCACGAACAACTCAGACTCGATAAGTGTCTCTAGCGTTTCACAACCACTCTGAATATTTACATCTTAATGATTTATTCATGCAGAAATTGTGAAAATTTCCTTTGGACCACATTATCACAGATTCAGCATTAATACATGGAGTCTGTGTAGATAACAATACACTATTTGAGGGAATAGGTCAGTCAAACAAGCTAATGTTGCTAGCCCTGAATGAAAGTGCATAGCCCTCCAATTAGCATTATAAATCTGACATGCTAGTTGGCCTAGGCCCTGCGATGGCCTGGCAACCTGTCCAGGGTGTATCCTGCCTTCCACCTGATGACCACTGGGATAGACTCCAGCACCCCCCGCGACCCAGAAGGAGAAGTGGCTTAGAAGACATGTGTGTGTGTGTGTGTGTGTGTGTGTGTAGTTGGTGCCTACTAGCCTTCATTAACTGACTATGCTAGCATGTTAAGCTGTCCTTTAAGATGCCACTGTTCAACAGATGAATAGATTTCCTGCAGGAATCTCAGTAGCGTTGGCCGGTAGATACTGTAATGTTATAAGTAGAGATTCAGTGTCTGGTGATGTAGATCTGTGATGTATGTGTGTCCGCTAACATGAAAAACCTCACCAGCGCTGTAGCAGCAGAGCGCTAAAGACGGGTCAGTAATCTAACAGAGACGTGTTTAGAGGTGTTAAAACACTGCTGCTCTCTGTTCAGCAGGTGATTCCTCATTAGACAGCGCTCGCCAGCTGTGACTAGGGAGACGTTTTAATATATGTGAACTCCTTTAGCCATGATGAGAAATCAGGAAAGGCTGATGAGCTCATTTAGCAGCATCATAGCAGCAGCCTGAAATGGCAGCAGTGTGCTCTGGGATTGCCCTTTTTAAGGCCTGCAGGGAGAAGTAACTGTTCCACATTTACAGTTCCAGCAGACATCGATGGGCCTGAGTAAGAGCTTGTAGTCTATAGAGCTTTATAATGCCTTGTAAAGTCTGTTTTACGTCTTCTTCTGATACTGTAGTCTGAATCTTCTTTTATACAGTGATAGTAAAAACACGGTAGTAAACTGAAAGCTCCACCTTCACATGCTGATCCAACAACTACTCTCAGGGCAGATTCGACGAGTTAACAGAGACAGGGTCTGTGAATGTACTGCCGATCACGCTGCATAGTGACTTAAGGGGTTAAGTGTAGGAGCTATGGCAGTGTGTTATTGAGAACAGTCAGAAAGAGTTCAGTGGAAGAGCGTATCTAGCAGCTGCCCTTGTGCTGAAGCGTCTGTCACTTTTGTAGGTACTATTTTGTGGTAGAGGAGGACAACACGCCGCTGTCTGTGACGGTGACGCCATGTGACGCGCCGCTGGAGTGGAGGCTGACGCTGCAGGAGCTGCCAGAGGACGCCAGCGGAGAGGGATCAGGTAAAATACTCAGTAACTCTCCTCCAGCTGGTCCAGCAACTGTCTGGTTTTGTACACATTTGATTTACACTGTGTAATTATTTGAATGTAATTAGGAATTTCTCCACTTGTTTCACTGACCTGAGAAATAATTCATATAAAATTACTATACTATTCAATCTTAGATAATGGCTCAAAAATGACAGATTTGACTGATAAGCATATTTGATGGTGTATTTTTCGCGCACTATGAAAGCAGAATGTTTAGGTGATGCTGCGTTGCTGCAATAAATTTATAGTTATATTTCTCTTGCTTATATAGGTACATATATTCCCAATTTCTACATTTTATAAGGTTTATGCACTGCTGTTAGTAAGGGCGGTCTTTGCACTAGGCAAATGTAGGCAGCTGGGGCCCCCATGAGCCAACAGCCCCATGAAATTGCATTTAGATATGCTGTAATACTGTACATATTAATGTAAGTTAATATATATAGCTGTTACATGAGATTATAGTAATTCTTCTCAGTGATGTCGAGGTAGCCCTTCCCCACCCCACTGGTCATGGTTATAATGCACTATTCCATGCTGTTATGTGATGACATAACTGCATAAAGACAGACTTGAATGAAAAAAGACAATATAGTGATTTTCTGGGTATTGAGAGTCACAAAAAAATCACAAAGTCGTCCAAGTGCAGCTGAGAAATGCAGAAAGGAGGAAAGCAAAACGTTTGTTGCTCTCTCAGAATGTAATGGGATTAAATTACTAATTACTCATGAATAAAATGAGTTCACCTGCCAAGACGCCACTATTTCCAGTGTAGATAGTTGCACCACTTGAGAGTCCAGAGCCTCAACTACTTTGAAAATGTGCATGCAGGGGGCCTCATTCCTGTGTTTTGCCTAGAGCCTCGAAATCACTCAATCCACCTCTGTTTGTTGGCAGACACAGACATTTGCAAAAGTTTGGGCGCCCCAGTCAAATAGCACAGTGAAAATATGTTACACATCCTCTACATTTACATTTACTGCATTTAGCAGACGCTCTTATCCAGAGCGGCTTACAAGAAGTGCTTTGTCTGTCCAGAGAAAGTGTCTTTGCTAGTAACCCATAGGTTAGAGAGAAAGACAGTCCTGAGCTCAGGTACTGCTAGAAACAAAAGTCACTGTAGATAATTTAGCATAAAGTGCTATATTTTAAGTGTGGTATTTATAGAGGATGTGTTAACTTATTTTCACAAATCATGTCATTTGACCAGGGGTGTTCAAACTTTTACATACAAGTATGTGTACAATGTCCATATTAGTGCGCCTGTATGTTAATAGTTTTCATATAAATCACCAACATTATCGGCGACTTCCAAGGCTTGATAGATGCTCCGTACAACCGTATAACCTTTATTTCTGAACTTGCATTTGCATATAATTCCTTACAGATTTAATGATAATATGGGCATTAATATGCAGCCATGTGACAGATCCTGGATCGTAACCTCAGCCAATAAAAGAGAAACTGCTAAATGCAAAGGCAGTGAAGAGGGATTCTAAGAGGGATTATTAAAGAGCATTGTGTCCTGGATGCATCTACCAATGACATACTGCACATGACAGTTGAAGAATCCAATGGGCAGGTCATGCTGTGGATGTGCAGATAGAGGTTAGGCTGGGAAATGCTGGAGTATTGCTTTAATCTCTGTAGCACCGACCCTTTTTATGAGGTGAACCTACACTAATGTGTGCTGACCAACAGGTTTGCGATATGTTGTTTCAAAAGGCCAAAGGAGTTGAAGAGAATCTCCTAGAGAGGGGCCTTTGAACCGCTTGAGTAAAAATAGCCATAGAATGATTTACAAAAACAGAGGACAGATCACACGAATGAGAGCACACATGCAAAGTGAATAACCAAGAAGCTGGGTAAATATTTGTTGTCTGAGAGGCGGTGGGAGTGAGTCTTGCAAGGGTTAGCCTTTTCCAGAGTGGTCGATCGTTAGGGTGTGGGTGGATTGTGTGTATGTGTCTGAACCCAGTGTGACCACACTTGACGTGCTGACGAACCGCATCTGACGTCCACAGTCTGTAGGGCAGTGAGGTGAAGAGCAAGAGGGAGGAGAGAGAGAGATATCATAAATACAGGGTAAATAGACTCTTAGTACTCCTTCCTGTGGCCCCATCAAATCAGAACATAATTCAAGCAAAAAGGGGTCGTGATCTTTCCATTTCTTTCCCCTATCACCGCTCTCAAAGAAAGGTCATCACTCCTGCTCATGCTTTTGGTCTTGCTCCCGCCCCCACTCCTCCCTTTTTTCCTCAGTCTTTTCTTTCTGTTCTCCCCACTTCCTCCATTTCTGCCTTCTCTACATCTGGAGAGTATCGGAAAACGCAAAAATTGAGTGAGCGCCCCCCCAAACTGTAGCCCCATAGCACACCACATGGAGGGGAGTTGTGGTTTTATTCAGAGGCAGAAAGAGGATAAAAGAATGAGAGAGTCATACTTGTTGTGTGTATGTGTTCGAATGTTAAGGCCTAACTAATATGGAGGGAAGCGATTAAATAAAAAGCAAAAGCTCACAAAAAATATGAAACTAAGCACTTAAAGTTACATTATGTAAGTAATTCAAGCAAAATGCATAATGCAGAGGAATGTTGTGTGATGCTTTTCTTATATATATATATATATATATATATATGACATTTTTCTTATTATGTTTTAAGAGACAGTGAGCTATTCATTAAGTTGTATTCATAAAGTCATTGCAGTGATCACCATGCTGGCCTCTTTTTACCACTGTGGTATTTTTTCATGGGTCTTAAGCAAAAGGCAATTACATCTGACATGTTGATGAGCTAATGCATATTAATGAGCAATGCACAGAATCTCTTTGGGTGCCAAAATGGACAAGCTGTGTTGAAGACATAGAAATAGCCCATTCTTTAGTAAAACTGCAAAATAATAAATAATTGTGGATCATATTAACGAAGTGTCAAATGTAACCAAGACTTTTATCCACAGACAATGTGGTGGCGAGTGGGAAAAAAAGGAAAGGAAACGTGTGATTTAAATGCACTGGCTCATCATACATGATTTGCATGTGTGATCAAACGTGTTTAATAACATACATTAGTAACATTAATAACAGACTATTTCAGGAGGAGTTTGAGGCTCTGTAATTAATTACTAATGGTGCAATAGTGAAACACAGTAAAACACACATGTAGTCCTCGTTTGTGAATGAGGAAGTGTGTTACCATCAGGCTGTTTGCTCTTAACTTCAGTGTAAGACGCTGTGTGATATTCACCAATGCTGTATAACCTTCACATTGGCCAGTTTTATCAGTCAGGCAGTATTTCAGTTCAGCTAATGTTAGTAGTGGTGTTTAGGGGTGTATATTGGCGTTCCTCTCTATGTTAATTGTGCAGCTGTGTGTGTGTGTGTGTGACTGGAAGGGGGTCTGTGCGTACAGTAATGTGTCCCAGGCCTTATGCTCCCATCGGTCAGACTGATGAACAGCAGAACCCTCATCACTCACTCCTGCATTAATCTACTGACTGGTTTCCGACACAGATTTTTACAGAAATTGTAATAATTCCCCCTTGGTTTGTGTGATGATCTGTCTTGGCTGTTGTCAGGGATCTTGAGGAAAAGGCATTCATCATAATCCTCAACCACACCAGACTATGTTCACTAAGGTCCAAATACATCTGATTTTTTTCAAAAATGAAATTGCAGCAATTAGATTTTGTGTAATTTTAATGCATTTGTTGATGTATAAATATAGATAAAAAATTCAATTAATTACTTTTTCCAGTATAATTTGGACGTAGCACTTGACCATGTGGCTGTAATGAGAAATTGGATTTTTTTTACCTGACGTTTCCCTTCATATCTGTAAGTTACTGTTTTCATTACCCAGCACTGGAAGTAATGAATGGTGATAAAACGTGCACATGTGGGTCCTTTCTCACTCAGATACACAAATGTGAACCATCAAGGCACAAACAGTGGACTTGAGGAATGAATTGGAATTCCTCTGACTGAGTTTTGGAAAGTATTTATGTGTACCTGTTGATATAAAACTGTAAATCCTTCCTCACAGCATACTGTATACTGTAAATATACAGAAATATACATGAATCTACACAAGCGCTGGGTGTCCATACATAATCCATGTGCCCTTTGCCTTATTTGCTGAATGCCTCCGGAGGGAGCAGCGCCTTTGAGTGCGATGTGTGTTAATTTAGTACTTCGGCGAGGGTTCTCTCCGGTTGACAAACATAATATTATGCTTTCTTGCCGGGCTGAAACGAGAGGGCCAAGGAGGGGGACCAAGGAGGCTACAAGGCATCTCTGTGCAGGGCAGGGGTTTGTGGGGAAGGCAAAGTGAACGTGGGGCTGTGATGTCAAGCGTGGTTTAGAGAGAAAACACTTTGGCTAGTGCCGCCAATGGCTAATCGTGCTCTAGGGCACGGGACAGTCATAGTGACCTCACCAGGGCCAAAAACCCAGAACAGTGTACTAAAACCCAGAACACTCAGTTATGCTACAGGTTGTTTAGCATTGCTGCTAATTGGGGTCTGGTGGAGGAGAGAAGGAAAACAAACAAGTAAAAATGTAAAGAAATCAAGGATGGTGGGTCAAAAGTGAATGTGCATCATTATTGTATAAACTAAGTGGATTTGTTGGATGCAGAAGTCTGAACACAAACTCAAAATAGTTTCTTTCTTGAATAGTCAATAATCATGAGAATAGTTTCCTCATCTCCATATAAAAATTATCGGTACTGAACAGATATTTAGATTTGACTGATATTCAAACCAATATTTGATGATGTCTTTGCTGTACTGAAGAAGAACAGAATGTTTAGGCGACTCTGAGCTACAGCAATAAATTATCCGCATTTTATTCATGCGTTTATGCGTTGACATCAGCCTCAGCCCAAATGCACAAAACCTAATCCATGTGTATATTTTTTATGTTTCATAGGTGAGCCAGAGCCTCTGGAGCAGCAGAAGCAGCAGGTGACGGCCAGTGAAGGCACTGAGCTCTTCACCTACAAAGGCAACGATGTGGAATCCTTTGTGTCCACCAGCTCGCCGTCCGGCCTCTACCAGCTAGAGATCCTCTCCACTGAGAAGGACAGCAACTTCAAAATCTATGCTACAACCACTCCAGAATCTGACCAACCCTACCCTGAGCTTCCCTATGACCCTAGAGTGGATGTGACTGCCCTGGGTCGCACTACCGTCACCTTGGCCTGGAAGCCCACACCCACAGGCTCATTGATGGGTCAGCCTGTGCAGTACTGCGTGGTCATCAACAAGGAGCACAACTTTAAGAGCTTGTGCGCCGCTGAGGCCAAAATGGGAATGGACGACGTCTTCATGGCTGCGCCAAAGCCAGGCCGGGACTTCAGCCCATTCGACTTCGCCCACTTCGGCTTTGTCCCATCTGAGAATGATTTCCTCAAGGACCGCTCTCTGGCCACTAACCGGGCACTGGGCGGCAAGCTGTCTCGCTCCTACATCCCCAAACCTCGAATCTCAGACATTCGAAAGATTTGCATCGGCAACAAGAACATCTTCACCATCTCAGACCTGAAGCCAGATACGCAATACTACTTTGACGTGTTCGCCGTCAACACAGCCACCAACACCAGCACGGCCTATGTGGGCACCTTCGCCCGCACCAAACAGGAGGCGGAGCAGAAGACGGTGGAGCTAAAGGATGGCAAAGTGGCGGATATTTTCATCAAGAGGAAGGGCAGCAAGTTCTTGCGCTTTGCCCCGGTTTCTTCACACCAGCGCGTGACCCTCTACGTCCACGCCTGCCTGGATGCTGTGCAGCTGCAGGTGCGTCGCGATGGCAAGCTCCTCCTCTCGCAAAATGTTGAGGGTGTTCGGCAATTCCAGCTGCGTGGCAAACCCAAGGCCAAATACCTGATCCGTCTCCGGGGATCCCGTAAAGGTGCCTCTACTCTAAAGGTTCTGGCAAGCACGCGCCAAAGCGCCAAGCAGCCCTTCCCTTCCTTGCCCGAAGACACACGCATTAAAGCCTTCGACAAGCTTCGCACATGCACCTCCGTCACGGTGGCATGGCTGGGCACGCAGGAGAGGAACAAGTACTGTGTGTACCGGCGGCAAGTTGATGAGGCCTACGGAGAAGAGCAGCGGCGCCGGGAGCAGAACCAGTGTGCCGGGCCCCAGAGCCGTCGCAAGTCCGAGAAGGTGCTCTGCAAGTATTTCCACAGCGCCAACCCACAGAAGGCTGTCACCACGGAGACCGTCGGCGGGCTTGAGCCTGGCAAGAGCTACTTGCTGGATGTTTATGCGGTGGGCCACAGCGGCCACTCGGTCAAGTACCAGAGCAAACTGGTGAAAACAAGGAAGTACTGCTAAAATAAAAGAAATAATTAAGCAAAAATGCAAAAAAACATAAAACAGACTCTGCACAGAAGTAAATATATTATATATATAATGAGAGAAAAAAGAAGTTTATTTAACTGGAAGTGATATTCTACTAAGTTTGTTTTTTTGCAGACTGACTACTTGGTGCACACCATCAGCTCTGTGTGGCAGAGACTGAACTGCTTCCTAGAGAGAGATAGCATCCTGTATATTTCTCGTAACAAGTCCCGCTAATGAGTCGAGACCGCTGCCTCGTGATGGAGAGGCGCTGGGAGCTGTCGTCTGGGTTATTTCTGTTTCGGCCATGTCGCGAGAACTGCGTTAATTCATCTGTCCCTGCAGCATTCCCTCCATTGTACCCTTTTACAGAGACATCTACTGCGTCCCCTGTTTGCTCTCTCACTTGAGTATTCATGACACGTTTAGGAAAAGTTCTTAAATTATTTTATACCTCTTAATGTCTTCGTTTCTTTATTTGAACTGTTATATTTTTTGTGCGTTATTGGCTATAATTATTTCCGATATAAAAAAAAAATGTTGTAAAATTCTCTGATGAAGTCGGGCATTTGTTGAGGTGTCATTAACCCCTGCCCCCCAAACAACACCCCCCACCCCCCCACCCCCCCCGTCCTTTTTGTCTGTGTATTATCTCATTCTGTGAGTAAATTGGTCTGGGATTCTGTAAATGTGCTCTTTCTCTGTGTCTGCTCTGCCTGTCACATGTACAGAGTGCTTCTGCCAATATTCATGTACATAAAACCCTAAATATAGAGGCCAGTAATCCCCCTGGTGTGGCTCCTGGTGTTGTGTTTCTCAGCAGGGATAATCACTCGCTCATAAAGTGGCCCATGGATAAAGATCAGCAGCCATGTCCTCTAACCCATGACCGGGACGCTGTACTTGGATTATGGTATAACATTTTGTGAAGTTTTGGAAGGTGCACGCACAAATTACACACACACACACACACACACACACACACACACACACACATGCATACCCACAGCTCCGACAGTGGTCCCACAAAGCATGGAAAGGCATCTGACCTAATGCCTCACCAGGCTTAACGTAGCCTCAATTACCAGGTGACAATATTGCCCGGACAAGCGCGGCCTTGGCAAAAGGAATGCGCCCGCCATGTCTTAAACACAGGCCAAAGAATCGAATTACTAGAGTCGTGATGCGTCAGGATTTACTGCCATCCTCCTTCGCCCGCCATGCCTGCAACCAGTCAGACTCCGCCTCCACAATTCCACGTACTGAATCCAGATGTCATTGCTCGGGCTCATGATGGCCGGAGCTGACGAGACCAGGCTTACTGACACTTATACAACTTATACAACTTTCCCCACAAATCTACTCCAACCTCAAACAAGCTAAAAGCATGCTTTCGGTTTATTGGTTTGTTTAAAGAAATCTGCAGAGTAGTGCAGAGCGCAGAGACTCTGGCTCTCGCTCAACAAACAACCTGATTCATGGTGACCTTGCGTTCACGATTAGATCCACGTGTGTAAGGAAATACGCACGCTCAAATAAATAGTGACATTCAATCCTGCATGTTAACAACTATGATATATGTTATACACTTATTCCTCACTTCTCTCTCTCTCTCTCTCTCTCTCTCTCTCTCTCTCTCTCTCTCTCTCTCTCACGCACACACACATTATACTGTGTCGAGACCCAGATGGGCCCTAAGATCTTTTTGCCTCGGTATCCAATCCAACGGCCTTTAAGGCTGTGTCCCAACTGTATGCTAAAGAGTAATACTATAAGATATCAATAATGAACGATTTTGACAGGTCAGTATGCAAAATATTAATAATGGATTCAGTTTAACTATCAGGGCGTGAAGTGAAGCTTAAAGAGGACTTCCACCAATGTTTCAATATTTCTGCACAATTAAAAAGGATTTTCACCCCTTTTTCAAAAATTCTGAATAATTCAGTCCTTGAGTTGTAAACAGCCATTCAGAGTGATTTGATGTGAAGTGCTTCGCTGTAGGCAAACTTACAGACTCAAATTTCCTCACACTGGTGGTGATAGGAACCAGGAGTCACAATGAGTACCACACAAATACAGCTACGTTATTTATTATCTAAAACTACCAGTGAAACTACACGTGCCTTCTGAGTGTTATATGTAATGCTGATGATGGTAAAACAGTGGAAAATCTGAAAACAATTGAATTATTCTCAGGCATCAGGCAGCTTATTCATAACCATTTCATGGAATACCTTTCTGTAAGGGAGATTTTTAAGGTATTAAACTCCTCAGACGTCTGGTTCCTATCAGGTCCACTTTGAACAATTATGACTCTCAAGTTTCTCTAGAACTGGGCATTCCACACCAACCCACTGTGAACGCCTCTGTTTACATGCTAATCATTTTCTTGTGCAGAAAAATTGAACAATCGGCAGAGTTCCCCTTTAAACCTTTAAAGTCTGACTTGCTTAGACGGGTGGTGATGGGAACCAGACGTCTGAAATGCTTAACGCCTCAGGAAGCTCCCTCACAGACAGTAATCACACTGAATTGTCATGAATATGTTTCCTGAAACAACAGATTTGTCCCACAATGTATTTTTGTTTTATCTGTTGAGTGACATTCACTCTGAATGACTTTGTTTCCGTCTCAACGACTGAATTATGTAGAAACATTGAAAATTCTACTTCTAATTCTAAGTAGAAATATAAATGGTGATTTCAGAAAAAGAGGTATACCTACCCTATCGCCGGTGTACTGCTGCTGATTGTCATCGGCTTTCTGGTGATGGATTGTAAAAAATTCAAGACACATTTATCGACTAGCAAACCCCACTTCTCAAAGTCCTGATGTCAGTCTTTAGTGTTGAATCTTTTCACCTTCTTCTGAAGCCACAGTATTTGTTACAGGAGTAGTTGAATATCATTCGCCCACTTAACCACACACTGGAAAAAATACCGTAAAATTTACAGTCATTTGCTGGCAGCAGAGTTACCAGAGTGCTGTAAAATATTTCTAAACAATTCTCAACTGCCAGCAAATCACTGTAAATTGCATTGGTTGGTACGTTGCTAAAAACCAGTGCCCCGCTCCAAACGGCCTGCTGAGTGAAGGCTGAGGAAAGTTTAGACAATCTGCAGAAACAGAACAAAAATAAAACAAGCAAAATTCTAAAGTAATCATAGGAAACTGGCCAATCAAATGATTCGAACCTCATGGACGGTGATTTTCCTCTCCCTGATTTCTGAAGCGAGTTTGAATATGGTATGAATGAGTTTACATTCAAATCATCGTTCAAAACATACACGAATAAGATTTTATCTTCAACCTCTGAAGCTTGAGCATGTATTGAAGAAAAAACCTTGTATCTCCGTTTTTGACGTTTTTCACTTTTGACGTGATTCGACACCTGTTGTCCTGCATTGTGTGCAAATTTCATGATGAATGGACTAAAAGAAATGAGCTGAAATGACTCGGAAACAAGTCTGGCTCCATTGACTTACACTGAAAGTAGCGTAGGGTTTCTCCTTCTCCTGTAAAGCTACCATTTTGGAGATACGAGGATTCTAAAGAAAAGACGAGTTTATACTCTCAGGAAAACTCAAGTTTCCAGTCGTGAGTGACCATCGGCACCGAACACGAACATGGACTGATTGTATGAGCGCATGTTGAGATGTTTTGAGCTTGATAGTGTCTCATCTGTCAGTCAAATGGAGCCTGTGAGTGACACATACAAGCACACCTGTGTTACATTAGCCTCCCTGCTGTTCCTGACTGACGTGGAAGAGCTCTGAAAGTGGCCTAGGATTGGTTCAGGAATCATGGCCTTGTAAGAGGCTAATAAACGTGAGCTCTGCTGATCCCATCTTAGTAAATATAATGTATAATGTGGCCACAACTTACTTAAGTGTGGGAACGGGATCCTAATGCACAGTGATGACTTAGTAAGTGGTAAGAATGAGATAATTAGGTCATAGGTATAATTAAGTAAGGCTTGGGAATGAGATCATTAAGTTGTTACTATGACTTTGAATGGCATAGGCTCGAGCAGACGGGCACGCGCTGATCACCCCTTACTAGCAGGCTTAACTCAGGGGTCACAACCGAAATGTTAAGAAGAGCAGTTTTGTCCTTTCAGCAATAATGAAACCATTATTACCCGACATCTTCTGTCCGTTTTACCGTCTTGGCTGTAAGTCTGTCTCAGCGTGAGCTCACAGTAAAAGCTAAAGTATAAACCCAGACTCAGACTCACTTTGCTCTGCTTTAACCTGCAGCTCAGCTGTAGCCGCTTTTCTCACATCTCGGGAAACTTCTCCGCGAGTTTCTTGTAAAATGTCTCTCAATGTTTGACTGTTCGCGAGGTTGAAGTCGCTTCTCATCCTCCAGCTTCTCATTTGAATTGTCCCGTTCCACCTTAAATTGTGCCTGAGGTGCCAGACTGTACTGCTGCTCCATTTAAGATGAAACGGGAGAATTCGACGAGAAGCCGGAGAAAGAGAAGCTGATCATTCTCAGCACTGCAATAACTCTGTGGTGTTTTACTGTGATCCATTCATACCAGCACAACACAGACACAGCAGTGCATCTGGAGTTTTTAAACACTGTGTCCACTCACTGTCCACTCCGTTAGACGTACCTGCGTTGTTGGTTCACCCTGTAGATGTAAAGAACAGTATGAGCTAATCATCCTCTAGTCCTTCATCAGTGGCCAGAGGACACTGCCCACAGGACACTGTTGGCTGGATATTTTTGGTTGGTGGACGATTCTCAGTCCAGCAGCGACACTGAGGTGTTTAAAAACTCCAGCAGCACTGCTGTGTCTGATCCACTCAGACCAGCGCAACACACACTAACACACCACCACCGCTACATCAGTGTTACTGCAGTGCTGAGAATGATCCACCACCCAAATAGTACCTGCTCTGTGAGGGTCCATGGGGGTCCTGACCACTGAAGAACAGGGTAACAGATGTATCAGAGAAACAGATGGACTACAGTCTGTAACTGTAGAACTACAGAGTGCAGCTATACAGTAAGTGGAGCTGATAAAATGGACAGTGAGCGTAGAAACAAGGAGGTGGTCATGATGCTCTGCCTGATTGGTGTGTCTTGCTGAAATGTATAAATTGGAGCAGTTTTATTTCGACAGTTGACAATGATCTGCAGAAAATTGTTTGTTTTGTTTGTATTCGGTTGTTTTTGTTGATTTTTGTTAGGAAATGCCTGGAAATTGTAGCCAGATAAAATTTTGGGGAAAGTAGCTACAAAGCAGCTAACTACTCACTTTTCAGTAGTTAACCCAACCCTGTTAATAAGGCATGAGAATTTGAGAGTTTAGTTGTGGACATGACTTAGTATGGCATGAGAATAAGATAATTACGTTGTGGCCATGACTTAACTATCACAACTTAATTATATCATTCCCACTCACTAAGTTGTGGCCAAGCATTAGGATCCCGTTCCCACGCCTTAGTAATCCACTCATTATTTTCATTAAGAAGGGATACCGCCACAGGGGGCTCCGCTGGAGGCCAAACAAAGCTCATATGTGTGAATTTCCCCTTTCAGCTACAGTAAGTGCTTTCAGAACATGCGCCTGCACACATAAAGGTAATTGTTCTATCTGTATCTCTGTCTCTCAAACACACACATACGCAGGCACAGCGTCCCTTTACCTCAGCTTATCCCTCGTCCTGGAACATTTGCTAACCGCAGTTGCTTGCGGACAGCGGCCAACACTCACTCGGAGAGAAATGATAATAGTGCTATCAAAACAGGACTTTTGCTGTAAAAGCAATTCACATTCGTGTCATAAAAAGTGGAAGAGGCTCAGATAGACTGAATAAACGCTCTCAAACTGCGCTGTGGCACTGCGGGACTGTAAAAGTAGAGGCTTTGCGTTTCAGAGGAGCGAAGCTGGAAGAGCAGATCGATGGGAAGAAGTGGCCAGGGAAAACAGAGAGCGCAGTAAATATGCTACAGGAATATGCTGAATCCAAACCCCATGCCTTCAGCATTTAATGGCGAATTTTTACATTCGTTCTACTCTTATCTGGACTTCTTTGTTTGTTTTTGTACAGTTTGTGGACAAAATTGTCTTCATTGTGTAGAAAATGAGAGAAAAAGACTAACAACATGCTTTAAAGCTACATTTCTTAACTGAGGTTAAGATTAAGGTCAGATACCATTTTTGTTCTGACCATGACGAAATGACCTCCTTGTTTTTACACTCACTTTACATTTTATCAGCTCCACTTACTGTATAGCTGGTCTTTGTAGTTCTACATTTACAGACTGTAGTCCATCTGTTTCTCTGATACATCTGTTACCCTGTTCTTCAGTGGTCAGGACCCCCATGGACCCTCACAGAGCAGATATTATTTGGGTGGTGGATCATTCTCAGCACTGCAGTAACACTGACGTGTTGGTGGTGTGTTAGTGTGTGTTGCACTGGTACAAGTGGATCAGACACAGCAGTGCTGCTGGAGTTTTTAAACACCTCAGTGTCTCTGCTGGACTGAGAATCGTCCACCAACCAAAAAACATCCAGCCGACAGCGTCCTGTGGGCAGCGTCCTGTGGGCAGCGTCCTGTGGGCAGCGTCCTGTGACCACCGATGAAGGACTAGAGGATGACGACTGAACTGCCGTCTCTGACTTTACATCTACAAGGTGGACTGACAAGGTAGGAGTATATAATAGAGTGGACAGTGAGTGGACACAGTGTTGAATAACTCAAATACACTCGTACCAGCGTGTGTGACACTGTGTGTGTGTGTGTGTCCTAATTTTGAACTCAGATCTCAGTGACACTTTTAGAGAGCATTTGTGAAGAAGTCTCAGAAGTCAGAGTGGTGCACACACACACACACACACACACACACACACACACACACACACACACACACACACACACACACACACACACAGACACACACACACACACACACACACACACACACACACACACACACACACACACACACACTCCTACTCCAACCACATAAACACACTAGCATACCATTTCAGTTTGTGGCACGCGTGTGTGATTCTGTTTGAAAGCAGACAGAAAAAGAAAGGTAAGAGTCGACAGGAGAGCGACCGGAAAAGCCACGAGGCCTGGCCAGGCTGTGGCTGACCGAGGCTGAGGCTGAGATCTTGGGCTGACTTTAGTAAAGAAAATGGTTCTATATAGAACCATGAACACTCAAAGAAACCTTTGCATGATTAAAGGGTTCTTGGCATCATGAACAGGCCCTTCAAACTGACAGAGAACGCACTGTAGATGGTTCTACATCGAGCCTTTCTGAAAAGGCCTGTATAAACCACCCAAAAGGTTTTTCTATTGTTATGATGTCAAGCTTGAAACAACAGAAGAACCTTTTTGGGTGCTATATAGAACCTTTTTCAAAAAGGTTCTATATGAAAGAGTCTATAGCACATTCATGCATTCAAAAAGCTATCCAGAAAATGACCGGCATGCATGAGCTGGTAGACCACCAAACTGTCCCCATCAGATAAAGAGCACTTTTCTCTTTGAGAGAGAGGAGAAAATCAAGCTCCACTTATGCGCCAGATCTAAACCATCCACATCCACTGGGAGAAGACAACTCAGCACTATGAGTCTGAAAAGATGAGTAACTGTCAAGAAGCCCTCACTAAGAAAAGGAAACAGACAAAAAAGAAACATACGGCGGCATCTGGCAAAGTAGGAGGTCCAGTAAACATTGAGCTTTGGGGAAAGCTCTGTTATTGAACTGGCAACAGTGGGGCATAGCCACCCAGAGCTAACAGAAGTGGCTGGGAAGCAGGCAGGTCACCAACAGCCTCCAGTACATGGTAGATGCAAACACTGCCGACTAACCCCTCCTCCCAGCACAGGGTGACACAAACAACCCTGATGTGCACATAATGCACACAAACATTTACACGTTAAAGTCTCTCTTACCACGTTTGCAGCACTTTCCCACGGCCTTTGCACGTCTACATCCGAACGAACCAATAGCCGAACACTATGATACTAAGCAAACAAAGAAATTGTTGGAGATCTCAGAACAACTGACAGACCACCCCAGAGTCCAGACCTCAACATCACGGAATGTATCTTGGATTGGGAGAAGCACACGGTGCAACCAACTTCTAACACTGAACTTTCTGACTGGTTTAATTCGGCATCTTTTCAAACCTAACCAGGCAGGCTCTCTGAAAACACTGAACTCTCACCTGATTCTGTGTGCTGTCTTGATAGCAACGCATGCTACAGTGACTGATATCACACCAGAGTATGAAGTGCAGTAAAATGATAATGGAGGGAGCAGCTACCAGGCCACAAGAGTCAAAAATGCATTCTGTGGTCTCTGCTTCTACACTCCACACACACAGACAAACAAGAGCACACACATGCACGCAGTATGGTGGGGTTCAGTCCAAGACAGGGTGAACGGAGAGGTCAGAAAGAGCAGTTCTGCTCCACCAGGAATGTGTGCAGCTTGCCTTTGGCTCTGTGTTAGCTTTGGTGAACTCCTGAAAGCCTGCGTCAGAATTCACTTCAGCTTCAAGTCTGTCACTTTTCCTTCTACTGAACGATAACAGAACACTGCAAACATCTTTCTGCCACATTGCTTTGCCTCTCCTGAAAGTGTCTAACTCAGTGGTCAGCAAGAATGAGCATAAGGGAGCGTTGGTGCCCTCAACATACTGTATATTTGTCATGTTTGTGGAATCTGGACAAATCAATGGTTTTATTTTTAATAAATGACATTATAATCAACAGTGTCCACAAAGTTCTCAGATTTCTTCACTTTTATTTGTGTAGTATGTGTTCATCTGCTGAGAAAAGTGTTAATATTTAAAAAAATGTATAAAATATTAATTATAATAAATAGCGATGTTATGGATGGTTAGTGTGTTTGTTTAACCATTTCCAGGCCTCTCCTCGAGGAAGCCCAGTATTATATGTAGTTAAAAAGCAGCTCCTGGTTTGACCAATCAGTGCCTCAGTAAATTGAGGTCATGATGTCATTGATGATATTAACAAGTCTCTGTGGCGGCTGTGAAGGTGTCAAGGAAAAATATGGACCCCAAGAAATTCTTGTTACTTTTTATTGTTTTTATGTTATTTGAATTATGAATATGACTTTATTCTAATGTATATTGTGATAAACTCACTGCTGATGTAAATATATATATATATATATATATATATATATATATATATATATATATATATATATATATATAAATGTAAATATATCCAAAACCACCAGTAGAACTACATGTGTCTTCTGAGTTTTTACGTAATGTTGATAATGATAAAATAGTGACCACGTTATACAACAATGTCCCAGACATCATGCCACATATTCGAACAATTTCTAATAACAGCTTCACATGTAAGCCATTCATGTAAACCCTCCTTTTTCCCCAGTATGATTTGAGCTAATGCAAGTCTCTGTTAGGCTAGCTTAACATAGTGAATCTTTCATGCAGCTAGCTCCATGTCGTAAGTTGCCTGCAGCATCCTTTGTCAGTTACATGAAGCAATTCAAAAACAAAGTTGCTTGCAACAGCTTTTACTTCACTAACAGCACGATTTTTTTTGATCGGCTGTTTCAGGTTCATCAAACTTGTTTGAAAACTTCCATGAAATTGAGTAACTGTACCTGCAGCTGTTGTGGCTGAATATCAAATGAGTTGCAGGGCATTTTACATTATGCAACTCAAGTGCAATTTAGTTTCATGTAGGTTTCAAGCAACTAAAGTTGCATGTGGGTTTCACCATGTAAAGCCAGCCTTAGCTAACGTAACAGTACGACAGTCAGCCTTCTCTTCCATGCATGTGTAGCTATGCAGGGATGTGTTAGTCTTCACGTGTTGGTAGTATTGTGTGATTGGAGACCTAACCAGCAGGTGGAACTGTACAAGATGAAAACTGGGCAGGAAAAAATGTAATCTTACAAACATTAACAATGTAGACCCATTGAAGGATTATGTCTGAAAATGGCTATGCTATGCAGACCACTACAAACTGCCTATTAAATCAGATTACAGACTATTAAGGACAGTATTGCTTGGTGGCAAAAAGCCCTCCGTCCACCAGACACGGATGAAAGCTGACAACATGATTGTAAGAATGTCGTACGGGCCGCTGCTCAGATGTCTGTGTGAGACTTATTTTTTTCTTGTAATTAAGGGGTGGTCGTGATTCGGCCTCATCAGATGGCAGCAATTTTCTCACGCTTAATCTGCACAATGATCTCTGCCTTCTCCTGCTCTTCCCTCATCTCTGTATTCACTTCCTCTCTCGTTCGCTCACTCACTCTCTCTCTCTCTCTTCCCCCCATTGTCCCCAGGGCCCCCCGATCCAACCAACTTTGTGTTCCAACAAAGTAAAACCATTAATTGCTAAGTCTGAACCCTGCAGGAGATGTGGAGTACCCGGCCACCCCCAGTGGGATTAAGAGTGGAGGAACAGGGGCTTCTTCTGAGGTTTTGACGTGAAAAGAAACACAAACTAAAAAAAGGCAGTCTGGCCCTGCTGAGATTGTTCGGTATCAGGCAGTGGGTCCTGCAGAAATATGCGCGTTCAGAGAGAAAATCCTCAGCCGAGGGAGCTGTGCGTTGCCAAACTGAGGTTTCCCTGAAGAGGAAATATTTGCACAGAGAAAAAGAGGGCCTGCAGAGAGAGAGAGAGAAAGAGAACGAGAGATTCTGCCATGTTGTAAACCGAGTGTGGTTTTTCTGTCCGTTTTGGCTTGCAATTATTCTCTGGCCTGGTTCTTGGCAGCACTGACAGACAAGTACCTGGCTTCAGTGGTCCTCACACTGGTTCAGGAGGATTCTGGTTTCTGCTCTATTCTGGATTTCAAGGTTTGGTACGATTCACTTCTGAACATGATCCTATGGACAGTGGTCAGGATATTTTTACAGAGACCACAGTTTCGTATAGATTTCAGTAACTTTGAGCTGTGTGTGCACTCTTTAAGTGAAAGTCCTAGAAGAACCACTTTTGGATTTGTACAGGTAAAAAATCTTTCAAATGTCTGAACAGCTTTCACATAATATAAAGGTTCTATACCAGTTTGACAGTACTTCCTAGAACTTCCTAGGACATTATGTGGAAGTTCTTTAAACTTTTAAAAGGCTCTGCACACTCAAGGCCTTGGTATAATTCTTGCGGAGAGGACGTTTGCCTGACGTAGTGGTTGATATAGTGTAGCGGGTAACACCTCTGCCTTCTATTCTGTAGGCCGGGGATCATTCCCTCACTTGGACAAGCACCCTACACTATACCAATAAGAGTCCTTGGACAAGACTCCTAATGCTACATTCTCCTACCTGTGTAAAAGGATCAGACTGTAAGACTGGATAAGAGCATCTGACAAATGCTGGAAATGTAAATGTAAATAAAAATGACTCTGGCGAAGAAAATGCCTGAATTTTGGACAAACTCCATGGATGAACACATTACATTAAGCCTGATTGATTCATGCAAAAGAGGCGTGGCAGCCGGAAATTAATTCACACTAATTCTGAGAGTTTGTAAGAAGGTGGTTTCCGCTTTGGTCAACTTGAGCTTCCTTTCACTGAAATTATACTGAGTTACCCATTCAAAGTACCAGTACTCAAACACTAAAATCATTATTTGGGTTATGTTATGTTAGGTAACATCTTGGAAAGATGAAAATGGGTTCCACTTCAGTGAAATAAGGTGGCTTTGCTCATAGTTGCGAGCATGTTGTACTTTGCTATTCCTAAACGTGAGTGCCTGCATGTCGAGGACGTGTGGTGGACGCAGATGAGTAGGTGGGAGGAACAGTGCAACTGCATTGTTAACTACGCTTTCTGCTGTTGTAGCCCAGAAAAATGAATAGATATTTCTCAGACAAACCACATGTGGTCCACTGAGGAGAAAATAAGACAAAAAGTCCTCATCAGCATCCAATGTGACACTTACGACCTCTGTTATCTCATTAGCTCATCTGAAGTGGCAGCCTCTGATAGCCATCCAATATAAAAACCTACCTATTAGCTGTTTTTGGATAATAAAACATTTTCAAATGTATTCCTCTGTCTACTGCTATATTTTTGTGCAACACCAGTGTGACCACCTAAAAAGGGCAGCGTATCGCCCTACATTAATGTCGCTTTTTCTTTCCTATGGTTAACCAGTTTTCTGTCTATGTTCTCTTAGACTAGCTTTAAACTGTGAAACTGTCATGCAATTGTTGTTACTTGAAACCCACAAGAAACTAAGTATCACTCAGCCGTGACAGTTGCAATACTCTCAACGTCAAGGAACAAGTCAATGTCAAGCGTCACGTGATCATGTCAAACAACATATGTCAAAACATTTCATTTCACCTGATCAGTGGAAAAGGAAATCTAAACAGAAGATGGTTTATTGGGTGGTTGGAGGTCACTTTTCATTTTGCCAGTTTCCTGAACCATGACTAACTAAAGCTTATGTTTCTGTATCTAGTGGGATTAAATAGCCAGATAACATTAATAGCTGTTTAAATAACTGCTTGTTCCAGTGTTTATTCTTCATACAAACAAATTATGTAGTAAAGAACTCTAGATGGATAGATGAATGAACAATATATAGATATATAAAGAGCACAGCACTGGAAAAAAATTCATAAAATACATAAATTACACTTCATGGATGACCCTATAGCGAGAATGTTAGTGTTTAAAAAAAAACAAGCTGCTAATGTAGCTATCTAGGAGCAACTGCGTGTGTTGCATGCAGCTTTATTTATGAATTGCTTCGTATAATTGTCAGAAATGATGCTACAGGCAAAGGTTTCAACATGTGAAGCCAAACTTACAGATGATAGAATATCCAAATTATGTGGCAATACTGAAGCCTTCACACGTCCCTTTTCAGAAATGCTTCTCCACCTGTGAAAAGGTTTTTTAGGTGTGGTTCTTCTGTGATATAACTCCAGAGCACCCTGTGGGAACCAGCCCACAGGTGTTCGATCCCCTCGGCTGACATTCTATGACTGAGCAAGGCACCTAACCCCCAGTTCCTCCCCAGACGACGTGGATAGGGCTGCCCACCGATCCGGGCAAGTGTGCTCACTGCCCCCTAGTGTGTGTGTTTACAAGTGTGCATGTATGTGGGTGTTTCACTGCACGGCTGGTTTAAATGCGGAGGTCTGGCTGATAATTCTGAATTCAATTCTGGCACCTTTATTTTTACGAGCGTGTCTATGAGGACATGGCGATCTACTTCAGTAGCTCTGAGGTGACTGTGTCTTCAGCTAGTGAAAGTGTGTGTGTGTGTGTGTGTGTGTGTGTGTGTGTGTGTGTGTGTGTGTGTGTGTGTGCGTGTAAGGGAGTCAGGTCTGGGGTCATCGGGTCCTAATCGTTTCAGCCCTCCTTACGGCAGCCGTGCTGACAGCAGGGTCACCAGAGGTCAGAGGCCGCTGGGGTTGGGGGCAGGGGGCCACACAAAGACCACCATTGGAACTGCTGTCTTTCTCTGTCCATTACACACACACACACACACACGCTCAAGTGAGCACAGCATGCTCAATCACATATCCAAACATAAAAGTTACACAGTTTGATAAGTTATTAAGATAAAATACTCATAAGGCTCAAGCTCAAGTTTGGACAAATTAATTCTGCCCTCATGTTATTTGTATGATCTGAAAGAAAGTGAATGGAGAGAGCTGGTAGCAAATTAGCATGTAGGACACAAAGACAACGCAGAGTTATTCCCAAAGACAGGAGGAGAAGAAGTGCCAATGTAACTGACAAAAATGGCCATTTTAGCAATACAGTTACTTACAAACAACAAGTACACATGCATATACACTGCTCAAAAAATAAAGGGAACACTTAAACAACACAATATAACTCCAAGTAAATCAAACTTCTGTGAAATCAAACTGTCCACGTAGGAAGCAACACTGATTGACAATCAATTTCACAGCTGTTGTGCAAATGGAATAGACAACAGGTGGAAATTATTGGCAATTAGCAAGACACACTCAGTAAAGGAGTGGTTCTGCAGGTGGGGACCACAGACCACTTCTCAGTACCTTTCTGCTTTCTGGCTGATGTTTTGGTCAATTTTGAATGTTGGTGGTGCTTTCACACTCGTGGTAGCATGAGACGGACTCTACAACCCACACAAGTGGCTCAGGTAGTGCAGCTCATCCAGGATGGCACATCAATGTGAGCTGTGGCAAGAAGGTTTGCTGTGTCTGTCAGCGTAGAGTCCAGAGGCTGGAGGCGCTGCCAGGAGACAGGCCAGTACACCAGGAGATGTGGAGGAGGCCGTAGGAGGGCAACAACCCAGCAGCAGGACCTCTACCTCGGCCTTTGTGCAAGGAGGAACAGGAGGAGTGCTGCCAGAGCCCTGCAAAATGACCTCCAGCAGGCCACAAATGTGCATGTGTCTGCACAAACGGTTAGAAACCGACTCCATGAGGATGGTATGAGGGCCCGACGTCCACAGATGGGGGTTGTGCTCACAGCCCAACACTGTGCAGGACGCTTGGCATTCGCCAGAGAACACCAGGATCAGCAAATTCGCCACTGGCGCCCTGTGGTCTTCACAGATGAAAGCAGGTTCACACTGAGCACATGTGACAGACGTGACAGAGTCTGGAGATGCCGTGGAGAGCGATCTGCTGCCTGCAACGTCCTTCAGCATGACCGGCAGTGGGTCAGTAATGGTGTGGGGTGGCATTTCTTTGGAGGGCCACACAGCCCTCCATGTGCTCGCCAGAGGTAGCCTGACTGCCATTAGGTACCGAGATGAGATCCTCAGACCCCTTGTGAGACCATATGCTGGTGCGGTTGGCCCTGGGTTCCTCCTAATGCAGGACAATGACCTCATGTGGCTGGAGTGTGTCAGCAGTTCCTGCAAGATGAAAGCATTGAAGCTATGGACTGGCCCACCCGTTCCCCAGACCTGAATCCGATTGAGCACATCTGGGACATCATTTCACGCTCCATCCACCAATGGCACGTTGCACCACAGACTGTCCAGGAGTTGGCGGATGCTTTAGTCCAGGTCTGGGAGGAGATCCCTCAGGAGACCATCTGCCACCTCATCCGGAGCATGCCCAGGCATTGTAGGGAGGTCATACAGGCACGTGGAGGCCACACACAATACTGAGCCTCATTTTGACTTGTTTTAAGGACATTACATCAAAGTTGGATCAGCCTGTCGTGTGTTTTTCCACTTTAATTTTGTGTGTGATTCCAAATCCAGGCCTCCATTGGTTAATAAATTAGATTTCCATTGATGATTTTTGTGTGATTTTGTTGTCAGCACACTCAACTTTGTACAGAACAAAGTATTCAATGAGAATATTTCATTCATTGAGATCTAGGATGTGTTATTTGAGTGTTCCCTTTATTTTTTTGAGCAGTGTACTTGATTGGGGTGTCATACATTTATACCATATGTATATTGTTGCGGTTGCGTGAACTCCATTTTTTTCTCATTTTTTAAAAATTTCATTTAAAACTCTTTTGCCCTTTATAAAGCCTTTATATAGCCTCTATTGTGTTAAAAATCATGATGAATGGCTCAAAAGAAAAGAACCAAAAATACTTGGAAAAATAATCTTAATTCAACTTTAGTACAAGTTTAGAAAACTTTGTCCTTCTTCTGTTAAGGAGACACAAGGCTTTGATGTAACCATGATGATATGTAAGCACCATATGTATGTTATATATTGCTTTTTTTTCCTTTTTTTTAATTTTTGTACATCATTTGGATACAGCAGCTGCCCTTTATGTGCTCTGTTGTTCAGTTGGAATAATATCTATTTACTTACATTAAAAGTTAAGAAAGTGTTTGGCTATTTTGTAGCTATTTTGGAGATACTTTTGTTTTTGGTCAGCAACATGTAAGTATCTACGTGTAATTATACATATATATATATATATATATATATATATATATATATATATATATATATATATATATATATGTATATATATATACACACATATATACACATTATTTACACACACACACACACACACACACACACACACACACACACACACACATATATATATATATATATATATATATATATATATATATATATGCAAAAGTCAGGATATGTTTGTCCTGGAAATGTATAAAAATAAACAAACTACTTAGGAATTGTTAAATGTAACATATCTGCTTAAGTGATATTCACAGTTATTTCATTATAGAATAAAAAAGCTTTTAACTCAGAAAACTAACTTTTACAATAGTATGTCTGTACACATAAGCTTGAGTAATGGGCCATGTATAATATGTTTCTGGGTGTGCACTGTCATAACCACTTAATCACCTTCAGCCTCTCTTCTCATTCCTTCACATGGACGCACATCTATCGCGGGAGAATCAGAGTGTGATTTTGTGTTTACTCCGTTAGATCCACTCTCAAATAAACAAGCATATTGTTTCCTCCTCTTTCAAGAAGCCAACAGTGTAACCAAGCCAACCAAACACAGCCACATGACTGCGGCCTCCGCCAATCGGGGCAGGCCGGAGCTGGAGAAGTGGCTGGTCGGGAAGTGGCTGAGATAAACATGGGCGGCAAAGGGAGTAAACAAATTCATCACTACACTGACAGTACACTGATTAGAGGAGAGTGGGGACTAGTGGACGGTGTGTGTTCAGCAATGTACTGTGATGTAAGCAAACGCGTCATCTGAACACACATAGCACTTTCTCTGTGTTGATTACACGAAAGGCTCTCATGCAAACTAACATATAAGTAAATCAAAAGGAACAGGTTTATGTTTAACGATCCAGGCCTAAAAGCCTGCACAGATGTGTGTTTACATGTGCGTTCATGAGTTCCTGCATGTGCGTGTGTCTGTGTGTAGGCCTTCATCTCTTTCTCTCACGTGAGTTCATTTGGACAGCTGGTTGTCCACATGTTCAGTGATCTCTGGATAGCATATCCATTTCCCCTCACATCGCTCCTGGCAATAACCTGACTCCAATTATTCCTGGTTTGCTAGGCCTTTAGTAGCTCCGATATGGAGAATCATTATAGTACTGAGCTCACTGATGGAAGTTGCCAGTAATTTAGTCAGTGTTTAGTTTCTGTACTGTGCAGTAGTAGAATATTCAAAGGTTTTGGTGTCAGACATGGGAGGAGCCACCATAAACTTGAAGACTGTTCTTTAATATTATTGAAGTTAGGCTGCATTACAAGGTCGTCTCAGTATTTGACAAAATTCTTCATCTCTTGCCACTGATTTAAACAGATATGTTCACGCGCACACAATAGTTTGTAGTTTCCTTGGTCCAGACCAAATGAGAAAATTATACATTTCTGATAGTCGCATGAAGATGTGAAATGTCAAAAACTCCTTATATTGAGACCATTAGTAACTTAGAGAAACTTACCTTGTGGCCTCAATATACTAATTTGTGGCCTCAACATAGTCATTTGTGGCCTCAGTATATTAATAAATGGCCATGCCTTATTAAAAACGAATCATCATAAAAAAGAATCAACTTTTTCTTTAATTTCCAGCCTGAATAGTATATTGTGGCCTCAGTTTAGTAATTTGTGGTATCAGTATACTACTTTTTGGCCTCAGTATTGTAAATTGGGGCCTCAATATAGTAATTTGTAGTCTTACTAAAGTAAATTCTGGCATCAATGTAGTAATCTGTGCCTTAATATAGTTAATTGGGGGCTTAATATGATAATTATTGGTCTCAGTATAACCATTTGTGAACTCAGTGTAGTAAATTGTGGCCTCTGTATCGTTATTTGTACTCTCAGTACAGTAATTTGTGGCCTCAGTATCGTTATTTCTAGTCACAGTACAGTAATTTGCGGCCTCGGTATCGTTATTTGTACTCTCAGTACAGTAATTTGTGTCCTCTGTATCATTATTTGTACTCTCAGTACAGTCATTTGCGGCCTCTGTATCGTTATTTGTAGTCTCAGTACAGTAATTTGCGGCCTCTGTATCGTTATTTCTAGTCTCAGTACAGTAATTTGTGTCCTCGGTATCGTTATTTGTACTCTCAGTACAGTAATTTGTGTCCTCGGTATCGTTATTTGTAGTCTCAGTACAGTAATTTGCGGCCTCGGTATCGTTATTTGTAGTCTCAGTACAGTAATTTGTGGCCTCGGTATCATTATTTGTACTCTCAGTACAGTAATTTGCGGCCTCTGTATCATTATTTCTATTCTCAGTACAGTAATTTGCGGCCTCTGTATTGTTATTTGTAGTCTCAGTAAAGTAATTTGTGTCCTCGGTATCATTATTTGTAGTCTCAGTACAGTAATTTGCGGCCTCTGTATCATTATTTGTAGTCTCAGTACAGTAATTTGTGGCCTCGGTATCATTATTTGTACTCTCAGTACAGTAATTTGTGGCCTCTGTATCATTATTTGTACTCTCAGTACAGTAATTTGCGGCCTCTGTATCGTTATTTGTAGTCTCAGTACAGTAATTTGTGGCCTCGGTATCATTATTTGTACTCTCAGTACAGTAATTTGCGGCCTCTGTATCGTTATTTGTACTCTCAGTACAGTAATTTGCAGCCTCTGTATAGTTATTTGTACTCTCAGTACAGTAATTTGTGGCCTCTGTATCATTATTTGTACTCTCAGTACAGTAATTTGCGGCCTCGGTATCGTTATTTGTAGTCTCAGTACAGTAATTTGTGTCCTCGGTATCGTTATTTGTACTCTCAGTACAGTAATTTGTGGCCTCGGTATCATTATTTGTACTCTCAGTACAGTAATTTGTGGCCTCTGTATCATTATTTGTACTCTCAGTACAGTAATTTGCGGCCTCTGTATCATTATTTGTAGTCTCAGTACAGTAATTTGTGTCCTCGGTATCGTTATTTGTACTCTCAGTACAGTAATTTGCGGCCTCTGTATCGTTATTTGTAGTCTCAGTACAGTAATTTGTTGCCTCGGTATCATTATTTGTACTCTCAGTACAGTAATTTGTGGCCTCTGTATCATTATTTGTACTCTCAGTACAGTAATTTGCGGCCTCTGTATCGTTATTTGTACTCTCAGTATAGTAATTTGTGGCCTCGGTATCATTATTTGTACTCTCAGTACAGTAATTTGTGGCCTCTGTATCATTATTTCTATTCTCAGTACAGTAATTTGCGGCCTCTGTATTGTTATTTGTAGTCTCAGTACAGTAATTTGTGGCCTCGGTATCGTTATTTGTAGTCTCAGTACAGTAATTTGTGTCATCGGTATCGTTATTTGTACTCTCAGTACAGTAATTTGTGGCCTCGGTATCATTATTTGTACTCTCAGTACAGTAATTTGCGGCCTCTGTATCATTATTTGTACTCTCAGTACAGTAATTTGTGGCCTCTGTATCATTATTTGTACTCTCAGTACAGTAATTTGTGGCCTCTGTATCGTTATTTGTAGTCTCAGTACAGTAATTTGTGTCCTCGGTATCGTTATTTGTACTCTCAGTACAGTAATTTGTGGCCTCGGTATCATTATTTGTACTCTCAGTACAGTAATTTGTGGCCTCTGTATCATTATTTGTACTCTCAGTACAGTAATTTGCGGCCTCTGTATCATTATTTGTAGTCTCAGTACAGTAATTTGTGTCCTCGGTATCGTTATTTGTACTCTCAGTACAGTAATTTGCGGCCTCTGTATCGTTATTTGTAGTCTCAGTACAGTAATTTGCTGCCTCGGTATCATTATTTGTACTCTCAGTACAGTAATTTGTGGCCTCTGTATCATTATTTGTACTCTCAGTACAGTAATTTGCGGCCTCTGTATCGTTATTTGTACTCTCAGTACCGTAATTTGTGGCCTCGGTATCATTATTTGTACTCTCAGTACAGTAATTTGTGGCCTCTGTATCATTATTTCTATTCTCAGTACAGTAATTTGCGGCCTCTGTATTGTTATTTGTAGTCTCAGTACAGTAATTTGCGGCCTCGGTATCGTTATTTGTAGTCTCAGTACAGTAATTTGTGGCCTCAGTATCGTTATTTGTAGTCTCAGTACAGTAATTTGTGTCCTCGGTATCGTTATTTGTACTCTCAGTACAGTAATTTGTGGCCTCGGTATCATTATTTGTACTCTCAGTACAGTAATTTGCGGCCTCTGTATCATTATTTGTACTCTCAGTACAGTAATTTGCGGCCTCTGTATCATTATTTGTACTCTCAGTACAGTAATTTGTGGCCTCTGTATCATTATTTGTACTCTCAGTACAGTAATTTGCGGCCTCTGTATCATTATTTGTAGTCTCAGTACAGTAATTTGTGGCCTCTGTATCATTATTTGTACTCTCAGTACAGTAATTTGCGGCCTCTGTATCATTATTTGTACTCTCAGTACAGTAATTTGTGGCCTCTGTATCATTATTTGTACTCTCAGTACAGTAATTTGTGGCCTCTGTATCGTTATTTGTACTCTCAGTACAGTAATTTGTGGCCTCTGTATCATTATTTGTACTCTCAGTACAGTAATTTGCGGCCTCTGTATCGTTATTTGTACTCTCAGTACAGTAATTTGTGGCCTCGGTATCATTATTTGTACTCTCAGTACAGTAATTTGTGGCCTCTGTATCATTATTTCTATTCTCAGTACAGTAATTTGCGGCCTCTGTATTGTTATTTGTAGTCTCAGTACAGTAATTTGTGGCCTCGGTATCGTTATTTGAAGTCTCAGTACAGTAATTTGTGTCCTCGGTATCGTTATTTGTACTCTCAGTACAGTAATTTGTGGCCTCGGTATCATTATTTGTACTCTCAGTACAGTAATTTGCGGCCTCTGTATCATTATTTGTACTCTCAGTACAGTAATTTGCGGCCTCTGTATCGTTATTTGTAGTCTCAGTACAGTAATTTGTGGCCTCTGTATCATTATTTGTACTCTCAGTACAGTAATTTGCGGCCTCTGTATCATTATTTGTACTCTCAGTACAGTAATTTGTGGCCTCTGTATCATTATTTGTACTCTCAGTACAGTAATTTGCGGCCTCGGTATCATTATTTGTAGTCTCAGTACAGTAATTTGTGGCCTCGGTATCATTATTTGTACTCTCAGTACAGTAATTTGCGGCCTCTGTATCATTATTTGTACTCTCAGTACAGTAATTTGCGGCCTCTGTATCATTATTTGTACTCTCAGTACAGTAATTTGTGGCCTCTGTATCATTATTTGTACTCTCAGTACAGTAATTTGCGGCCTCTGTAT
This sequence comes from Pygocentrus nattereri, assembly GCF_015220715.1. Classification (NCBI taxonomy): domain Eukaryota; kingdom Metazoa; phylum Chordata; class Actinopteri; order Characiformes; family Serrasalmidae; genus Pygocentrus; species Pygocentrus nattereri. The sequence goes on along the minus strand of NC_051219.1, from coordinate 12,404,938 downwards.
CATTATTTGTAGTCTCAGTACAGTAATTTGTGGCCTCTGTATCATTATTTGTACTCTCAGTACAGTAATTTGCGGCCTCTGTATCATTATTTGTACTCTCAGTACAGTAATTTGTGGCCTCTGTATCATTATTTGTACTCTCAGTACAGTAATTTGTGGCCTCTGTATCGTTATTTGTACTCTCAGTACAGTAATTTGTGGCCTCTGTATCATTATTTGTACTCTCAGTACAGTAATTTGCGGCCTCTGTATCGTTATTTGTACTCTCAGTACAGTAATTTGTGGCCTCGGTATCATTATTTGTACTCTCAGTACAGTAATTTGTGGCCTCTGTATCATTATTTCTATTCTCAGTACAGTAATTTGCGGCCTCTGTATTGTTATTTGTAGTCTCAGTACAGTAATTTGTGGCCTCGGTATCGTTATTTGAAGTCTCAGTACAGTAATTTGTGTCCTCGGTATCGTTATTTGTACTCTCAGTACAGTAATTTGTGGCCTCGGTATCATTATTTGTACTCTCAGTACAGTAATTTGCGGCCTCTGTATCATTATTTGTACTCTCAGTACAGTAATTTGCGGCCTCTGTATCGTTATTTGTAGTCTCAGTACAGTAATTTGTGGCCTCTGTATCATTATTTGTACTCTCAGTACAGTAATTTGCGGCCTCTGTATCATTATTTGTACTCTCAGTACAGTAATTTGTGGCCTCTGTATCATTATTTGTACTCTCAGTACAGTAATTTGCGGCCTCTGTATCATTATTTGTAGTCTCAGTACAGTAATTTGTGGCCTCTGTATCATTATTTGTACTCTCAGTACAGTAATTTGCGGCCTCTGTATCATTATTTGTACTCTCAGTACAGTAATTTGTGGCCTCTGTATCATTATTTGTACTCTCAGTACAGTAATTTGTGTCCTCTGTATCGTTACTTGTAGTCTCAGTACAGTAATTTGTGGCCTCTGTATCATTATTTGTACTCTCAGTACAGTAATTTGTGGCCTCTGTATCATTATTTGTAGTCTCAGTACAGTAATTTGTGTCCTCGGTATCGTTATTTGTACTCTCAGTACAGTAATTTGCGGCCTCTGTATCGTTATTTGTAGTCTCAGTACAGTAATTTGCGGCCTCTGTATCGTTATTTGTACTCTCAGTACAGTAATTTGTGGCCTCTGTATCGTTATTTGTAGTCTCAGTACAGTAATTTGTGGCCTCTGTATCGTTATTTGTAGTCTCAGTACAGTAATTTGTGTCCTCTGTATCGTTATTTGAAGTCTCAGTACAGTAATTTGTGGCCTCTGTATCGTTATTTGTACTCTCAGTACAGTAATTTGTGTCCTCTGTATCGTTATTTGTAGTCTCAGTACAGTAATTTGTGTCCTCTGTATCGTTATTTGTAGTCTCAGTACAGTAATTTGTGGCCTCTGTATCGTTATTTGTGCTCTCAGTACAGTAATTTGTGGCCTCTGTATCGTTATTTGTACTCTCAGTACAGTAATTTGTGTCCTCTGTATCGTTATTTGTACTCTCAGTACAGTCATTTGTGGCCTCTGTATCGTTATTTGTACTCTCAGTACAGTAATTTGTGTCCTCTGTATCATTATTTGTACTCTCAGTACAGTAATTTGTGTCCTCTGTATCATTATTTGTAGTCTCAGTACAGTAATTTGTGGCCTCTGTATCATTATTTGTAGTCTCAGTACAGTAATTTGTGGCCTCTGTATCATTATTTGTAGTCTCAGTACAGTAATTCCCAGTATAGTAAATTGGGCCTCAATAACTCAAAGCCTTTACACAGTAATCTGGGGCCTCAGTAGAGTAAGTCAGTCCATTTATTTGTGGCCCCTCCTTATTAAACAATAATCACTCGGTCACCTTATAAATAATAGTAGTGATGCACAAACATCCACGAGAGCGGGGAAAGTATCATCGTTTGAAAATGTTCAGACAGTTATTAATGCGAAACTGTACAGAAGTGAGCACCACGTGAGACTGAAGCTCAGCATCGCGACGCCAGAAACCGTCAGCGCCTCACAAGCGCATCTTCAGTCCCGCCTCACTGAAGAATGCGTAGCCCCTGGTTACAAACTTCCCACCAATCACAGAGCGCGGAGCGCAAACTTCCCACCAATCACAGCGCGCCGAGGGCAAACTTCCCACCAATCACAGCGCGCTCTCGCCTCACAACTGGAGCAACATGGAAGCTCGAGCTGCGTCGGGGTTCCGAGGCTGACGGTTGGCAGAAAGCTGGCTCCGTTTCTGCGCGAGAGCCGCTGAGAGCCCCGCTCGCCCTCCGCGCGCTTCGCAGTTTCTCCTCCCGTCAGGTCTTCGTCTGAAAGTAATGACAATGCTGGGCATGTACGTGCCAGACAGGTTCGCTCTGAAGTCTTCCAAAGTCCAAGACGGAGTCGGGCTTTACACTGCGAGGCGAGTGAAGAAGGTTTGTTCATTTTAGAGACAAAAAAAAACAACAGCAGCCACGTCGACGCCAGTCGCAGCGTTAGACGGCCGATAGGACCCAAACCGCTTCGTCGGTGCGTTTATTTGTATCATGTCGGCTTTTACTCAGCCTTCATGCCAAGTCACTGCATTTTCTGAGTGACCGCTGACGCGAAGTGCCACGTATATGGTTCTAGCGGACGGGAACCCTGACTGAGTTCTCCCCTTCGCGCTAGGAGGCTACCTAGCTAGGAGGTAGCCGCCGTGTCCCTCTGACAGCTCGGTGCCTTTTTCCACAGCAAACGTTCACAGGCGTCGACCACAAGCCTACATTTAAAGGAGGCCGGGCAGCGAATAAAACAGCTGAAAAGTCAGAGGCAGCGGCAGCACAGTGGCCCAAAGCACTGACCTAGGTGTTCACCATAGGTTAACAGCTTATGGAGCTCCGTCTTCGCCAGTTTCTTATTCGAATTTTCCGCTCCACCTTAAATCGTGCAGCAGCTACATGCAGCCGGCTGCTGCACCAATTGAAGGGGAACTCCACCAGTTTTTCCAAAGTTCTACATAAATACGTGGTTAAGGTGTAAACACAGTCATTCAGAGTGGTTTGTTGTGAATTGCTCCATTCTGGAGAAACTTGGAGTCAGAGTTATTCACAGTGGTGGTGATGATAGGAACGAGAGATCCACCTCTAAAAGCGCCCTCTCAGAAAGTTACTGCACGAAATGGTGAGATATCTGCTACCTGATGTCGGACACACTGTTTTATGACAGTGCTGTGATAAAGATTTGGCTTAACATGGATTTGAGGGGTGTTGTGAGGCAAAATAGCGCCCAAAGAAAGAGCAGTATTTTCAGATTTATCACTGTTTCATCATCATCAGCGCTGTATATAGAAACTCAGAAGACGTGCAGGTCCACGGGTGGTTGTGTGTAGTAAATAAACTTGCTATATGTGTGTTATAGACTTTGTGACCCCTGGTTCCTATCAGCAATGCTGTCTCTACAGTGAACAATTTCACCCCAAACCTCTCTGAATGACTGTTCACACCTCAAGGTCTGAATTATTGAGAACATTTTTAAAAATCGTTGGAATTTCATTTTAAGGTGGAGTGGAAAATTCAAATAAGAAGCTGAACCAGTTTAAGCAGAAACCAGTTCCAGGCTCTTGAGAAGTGGAAGGATATGGCTGTAGAGTTGCTTGAAACAAGCATAAGGTTTAACGCATTTTAGGCTTTGCATCCCTCAACATGCCTTCTCTTTCATTGACATAAGCACAAATTTCACGTTTGAAACTCCACAAACACGTAAATCCCCAGCAGAAGTGCCCTTCTTGAGTAATTACCATCACGCTCTTGTGTTTCAGGGAGAGAAGTTTGGTCCGTTTGCTGGGGAGAAGAGAATGCCCAGTGATTTGGATGAGAGCATGGACCCCAGGCTGATGTGGGAGGTGGGTGGACTTAAAACGTCATCCCATCAAATAACTCCAGAGCCCATGCTTTGGAGCGTTTGTCAGTGGGAAAGCACGCTTAGTGAAGATTTACATTCATATGTATTTATAGTACATGTTGTTGCAGTAGCAGGAAAACCACTCAGCTTTAGACCAGCAGCTCCGTCTGTGACGGAGAAAATGCATTACTCACTGTTTGAGCTCAGTTATCTTAAAATTTTATTTACAGTTGTTTTTGTTCAGTCCAAGGGCTTTTGAATGGCTAGGCAGCTTCAAGGAGCCCGGCAGCTTTCTGTATATCTGCTCGTGTAATTTCAGATTTCGTAAGAATGGAAACGGCGCTGTTATCCTAAATTATCCTGTCTCTTTTTAACTCATACAGAAATAGTTTAAGCGTAATTGCTTTTGTTGCATAATTGATTTTGTGCAGAGTCTAAGTGCTGTGTGATCGATAGTCCGTACAAAAATCCAAATAACCAATAAGTGCACATGTTTTGGGCCTTTATATATTATCTCCTCTTGCTAATTCATATCCCTGAACATACAGTGGGTCTGCGCAGTACATCATTCCTCACAGATCATCCTGGTGTTGACATTTGCAGTGCTGATGTCGCAGAACTCTGCAATATGCAACCTCTGACCAGTGAATTTGTATTATGAGCATCCTGATCAATCTGAGATGTTCTTTGAACGTTGGGATGAATGAAGACATGATCCAGCATCCCTATCTAACAGTACAACTACAGTATTTTGTTGATATTGTGCAGCCCTGTCTAGAATATTGGCTCCACTTCTTTCCCTTTTTTGGGGGGAAAATTAACAGGAATAGTTAATTATTCACCTAATAATATTTGGTCAATGATGGCTTTACTATGATAGGAGTTGTCTGAGACATTGTACAGCAACCAGTGGGCTACAGTTTGTACCGGTAAACCTACAAAATGTACCAGTATAGTAGGTGTTTCTGATGAAATGGCCAATGAGAATGAATATGTCATGTAGTGCTTCGGTTTTATTGTACTCTGTGCCCTGTATGTCTGATCCCCAGTTAATCGCTGTATGTGCAGACTAGTGTAGCATGGCTAAAATATAGATATTTGAAACTGGCCTTGCACTCAAACTGTGCCAGCACAATACTGGGGTGCAGAGATGCTTGACTGGGTTTTTCTGGGCAATCGTTAATCAGAGCAGGCATGTAGACCAGGTTCTTTAAGCCATGCCTGTTGGCCTCCGTCGTCTCTGTAATAATGGCTCTGCGTGCCAAGCAGTTCCACGTGCGCATAGCACACAACCCCTCTGTCCTGCGCACACTGTCTCTAAGGTGCCAGCCGATATTTGCTGTGCAAGATTCAGGTTTTATTTTCAGCTACGTGACGTTTTAATTAGAGTCTAGATCGTACTGGGCTTAGCCACATTACTCAGTGATTTATACATCTGCCTGTCTGAATGACACTCTGATGCACTGCGTGCAGTAGGTTTAAATCCTAAATTACAGTGCTGTGTGTGATTACTCTGATATATAGCCATGGCATGTAATCTTCTACCGAACTGTCTTTCATGTGCTCGATGGTTTCCTTGCAGCTGTGCAATTAAGAGAGACCGTCATTTCATAGTTTGTGAGAGCGAGACATCATTAGCCATCATTTCAGTCCGTTAAAACTGGGATAGTTGTGCAAAATAATAATTTGTAACCAAAAACAGAAGCTGGAAGAGCTTTCCTTAGCTTGTCAGAAGCAGCTGCTGAATGACCTGTTATGTATTGTTAAATGTCTTGGTGTTGCTGTGTGCTACTGTACATGGGTTACTATGGATGCGGTGATGACACACAGAAGTGAAGGCTGGCATATTGCAAGTTTGGGTCCAAGAAATCTTTGAGGTATTTTTTTCTGTTTTTAGAGCAAAAAGTTTGTGATGAGGCTGATGAATAAGAATGGTTAGTGTGGTAAAGACATCTGTTGCATATGTGGCTGCACAGTATGGAATTTGGGATTTTGGCCTTTGCAGTAATGCAGCAGTTGCATTTGCAAAGCAGCTTCACGTATCACACTGTTTTCACAATGTGCTCTCAGCATCTGCCCCAATCACACTTCCAGAAGAATGTTTCTGGAGTTTAATGAAGTTTTCATGTAATTCAATAGAAGTAAACATTTATCGTGTTTGGTATCAGTGAACTAGCTCTTCACAGACTCACTGTTTTTGAGGCAGAAGGTGTGAAGTGAAATGATGTGTCTGGAGCAGTGGCATTAGCTGTGGCAAAAGCAGACAGAAGAGAGAGTGCTACTGATATAAAAATAAACACTGGAAATAAACACACAAATTTCAAAAGTGCTGTGTGGAAAGAGGTTTAATAGCTTGAGTAAAAAGAAATATCCATGGAGCTTTTTGAAAAGTCTTTATTGTTGGCTGTGGACACAAAATCTCTCACAAAAAGTCTTGATCAAGGAGAGAAACTCTCATGGTGTTTAGCCTGTTTAAGGCTTAGGAAATGGTTATGTGGGTTATGACTGTAAAATGAATTACAGCTGCTTCTGGTACACAAACAAAAATAAACACTAAAACACATAAAATACATGAACATGTAGACTATTGCTTCCATGAAAACATCTAGCTGCCTGTAATTTATCTTTAAAATTTGAGTTCTTTTGTATTTTGATTGGCAGAGCTAAGCATCTTTCTGTTCATGTGCTGCAGGTTCGAGGGAACAGAGGCGACGTGCTGTACATACTGGACGCCAGCAACCCCCGGCACGCGAACTGGCTCCGCTTCGTGCACCAGGCCCCATCTCAGGAGCAGAAGAACCTGGCTGCCATCCAGGTATGAGAGCCGAGATGAGCAGAGCTGGAAGACAGTAGTTCTCCAACACTTTATCCTACTGAAAACCTTATCTCTACTGAAAACGCAGAGCCAGACTGATCCTGCTGATACAGTCCAGGACCCATATTTATCAACAGTCGTACAAAGCGCTGGTCGAGGATCAGGATCTGCGTCAGTTTGTCTTTTTGTGTTCACTACAGCAGAAAGAACAGACTCTGATCCCAGGCCGGTTTTCTGACCCTGAGAAGTCTGATAAGTATGGAAGACTTTGCATGTAAGACAAATATGGAAAAATCTGGAAAAAATGAAAGTGTTGAAATACCTGAGCTGAGTGTGTGGTTAAATGGAATTCATATAATTGTATGTTGTATAATTTGGCAAGAAGCACTTAAAAATCACTTTTTTTTTTTTTGGTAACACTTTCTATAAATGATCTATTAGAAACTATGAGCACATTCCTGATATAGCAGAAAATGAAATACTGGAAATACAAATTTTGTTTTAGTCTAAAATATGCTTCACGCTAATTGTAGCTCACAGATACAGTTTATATATCATAATATGACTGTTCATTTTGATCCTTGTATCCCTAATGACAAGTATGAGTATACCTGACAAGAATAATTCATAAGTGGTTACCACCTTATACTACCAGGCTTATTACATAAGAAGTCTTATTATTTAGTAGCTACATGGAGTACAATGCAAGCTGGCTGAGGTGGTGGATGGGTGTAGTGGGGATGGGAGTTGGGGTCAAGTAGTCTATGTTTTGAGTTGTTTCTGTTCTGGCTAGTCAGTTCAAAAAGAAGGTGGGCCTACAGTGACGGATGCCGGGTGTCTGTATTTTTTGTTTAACTTGTTCTACTAGCAGCACCACACTTGCTAGTGAATTGTAGATCACAAGGGAAAAGGCTAGACCTTTCTGCCTGTACATAGTGAAGCTAACAGCTACGATGCTACCGTTGCTCAGCAGCAGAGAGACATGTGACCAGATGCAGCCTTCAGAAAATCACATTGTGATTATACAGTAAACAATATTTTATTATAAAATACTGTTTGGACCTGGCGGCACGGTGGCGTGGTGGGTAGCACTGTCGCCTCACAGCGAGGAGGGCCTGGGTTCGATTGCCCGGCCGGGTGACCGGGGTCCTCTCTGTCCAAAGTCCAAAGACATGCAATCAGGCCAATTGGACATGCTAAACTGCCCCTGGGTGTGAGTGACTGTGTCTGTCTGTCTGCCCTGCGATGGACTGGCGACCTGTCCAGGGTGTATCCTGCCTTCCACCCGATGACCACTGGGATAGGCTCCAGCAACCCTGAGGGAGAAGCGGCTTAGAAAATGGATGGATGGATGTTTGGACCTGATTGCATTGCGTGTTCTGGCCTTACAAGATGATGGCTTGTACAGCACTATTACACCTCTATTTTAGCCTGTTTTTAGCCAGATTTAATGAATTGAGCTGAATTTTCGCTTCGTCTGACAATTTCTCAACAGCAGTTGGACGATGGGATGGATTTCTGGATTTCATGCACATTATCTTGACTACACTCTTGGGAAAAAGGGTTCTACATAGTAACAAAAAAGGGTTCTTTGTCTTGTAACAATAGCGGTACACGTTTGGTGCTACATAGACCCCTTTTCAAAAAGGTTCTGTATATAACCATCTACATTTTCGACTAAAGGGTTAGCAAAGGTAGTTGTCTGTACACGGGGCCGTGTGTATGGGCTGCGTGTCACATGCAGTATGTCCGTTGGATGGAGCGTTTTGGTACCTTCTATAAACGGAAGGCTTTAGGCCAACATGATGAGCGATGATCTATCATTAATGTGCTCATAGGTTGGTAAAGACACGGCTTTCACTGAAAGTGTTTCCACTCTTTCATTTTGACCCTCCTGAGTTTTAGTGTTTGTCTGGGATTAAGAAGGAAAAGGGGCAGAAGTTCCTGAGAAAAGAGAGAGGCAGACAGCGAGCAGGAGAGAGCGAGTGTGTTTGTTATGTCTGCTGTAGCTGTGTGTTGATGTAAAGAACTGTGTGTGTATGACAGGGAGCTTTGAAGGTGTCTATGATAAGGAGGTGTAATGAGGCCTGGACTGAGATAAGAGAAGAGAGACGCACATGCCTGCACACACCAACACACACAACACCTTTCATCTCTCTCTCTCTCTCTCTCTCTCTCTCTCTCTCTCTCTCTCTATTTCTTTTGTTTGTCTCTATACTTATTTTTTCTCTCTTTCTTTCCTTTCTCTCTATATTTATTTTTCTATTTTCTATTTATCTCCCTCCATCTGTCTTTCTCCCCCTTTCTTTCTGTTTCTCTCTATATTTATTTTTCTTTCTTTCTCTCTCTCCTTCCTTCTGTCTCTCTCCCTCTCTTTTTATCTCTATATTTAGTCTCTCCCTTCTCTTTCCTCCTTCTCTCTCTCCCATCTTTCTTTCTTTCTTTCTTTCTTTCTTTCTTTCTTTCTCTTACTCTCTTTCCTTCCTTTCCTTCTCTTTTCTTCCCCCTATGTCTTACTGTCTCTCATCCTTCTCTCCTGTCCATTTCATCATCCCAATTTTCTTTCTTTCTTTCTATTTATGTTTTCTCTCACTTCCCCTCTCCCTTTCTTTCTTTCTTTCTTTCTTTCTTTCTTTCTTTCTTTCTTTCTTTCTTTCTTTCTTTCTGTGCCTCTAAATGTATTTATCTCTTTTCTTTCTTTCCCTCTCTCTTCCTCACACACACACACACACACACACACACACACACACACACACACACACACACACACACACACACAGACACACACTCTCTCTCTCTCTCTCTCTCTCTCTCTCTCACACACACACTCACTCTCTCTCTCTCTCTCTCTCTCTCTCACACACTCACACACACAGACACACACGCACACACACACACACATATACTCTCACACACACACACACTGTCACACCGCAGTTTAAAGCCCTGGGTGCCCTGAGCTTTAAAACGCTGACGTCATGAGCATTTTTTTCTGTCTTTAGTCTAAAAGAGCAGTCTGCAGTAATATGCCTCAGTTTTGTCATTAACATTAAAGTGATGACAGAAAGAATAAAGAAAGAAGAGCGATTTGTGGTGACTGCTTGACCTTTGCGGAGATGGAGATTTGATAATGGCAAATTTAGGATTTCCCAGAGTTTGACCTGTGACCTTAATCAAGAGAAACGGATGAGCTGCTTTCTTTCTTTCTCTGTGTGTGTTTCATTAGCTGTTCCTCTGTCATCTTGTCTGCACAGTATCACTTTGAAATGTAGAACCACAGTCATAGGAACAGATGGGTTTGATAATTATTATAATTATGTTCTCATTTCTGCTTTTGATCGTGTGTGTGTGTGTGTGTGTGTGTGTGTGTGTGGTTATCTTCATTTGTGTCTTCATTTGAATAGTTAGCACTGTGGTTAGTATCACTGTAGGAAAGATCAGGGCTCGGTCATAGAGGAGGATTCCACCCAGTACTCTTCTCATGTTTAGCGTAGATGTGCGCTACACTGATGGAATGCAAAATGTTTCCTTTGTTGCCACATACCTTCCTTGTTTTCACTTGCCAAACTTATCAAAACCTACTGACCATTTCATTTCAAGACTGTAAGTTGGAATGCAGTTTGAAACGCTTTTGCCTTGATCCTGTTAGTAACGGATAATCAAGAGAAATTAATAAGAACAAGACTTTTGTATTTAGCCTTCTTACTTTTGTTATGTAATGCATGTTTGTTGTTTGTTAGGATGGGGAGAACATCTTTTATCTGGCTGTGGATGACATCGAGACAGACACGGAGCTCTTGATTGGCTATCTGGATAGTGACATGGAGGAGGAAGAGGAGGATGAGGAAGAAGATGAGATCATCAAAGACGAAGACGAGAACAGCAAAGAGGCCAAGCTCCTCAGCACAGAGCCAGGTTTGTGGGCATTTTTGTGTTTTCACCAGGATAACAAACCTGATTGTGTATGTCAGTGTGTTTATACACTTATGCTGCGTTTACATTTTGGTGGTAGTCAGTTGCTGGTAAACTAGACATTCCACTGTTTTCAGTTGAGCAATGATGGAAAATTCTTCCACCACCAGCAGCAATGACGGCATACCACAGCAAGCTGCACCATGGCAGCAGAATAAACCATATATACATTTTATGTGAGCTATGGACCATGAACCATGAAGCCCATGAGCAACCAGTGTTACACATCCAGACATTTAAAGAGTACAGAGCATCCTCCTGACCCATTTAAGCTAGGTTACGCTACAGAGTGTTTTCCCCGATTTTAGGCTGTGCTGGTTGGCTCTAGTCTGCAGATTTTGAGTCAGTCACCGTTGACAGTTCTGAGAGCGACTATAGTAAAGTGCGAAGACTCGCAGACTAAGTTTTTCTCCTGACTCAATTTAAATGGACTTATATCCAATAGCAAATGAAAGCTGAGCACACGAAAGATGAAAATATAGCAGGTAAACATATAATAAACATATAATAAACTTTTTAGAAACTCTGAGGAAACTTTAAGGCACAGGCACAATTGAGTGCATGTAAAACTCTAAAACCACACTCATGACACCTTTTCATCCGTGACCCTCACTTAAACATGCTTACCTGATGCTTCTATGCTGTGTCACTGTTCGGTGAGTTCGCTTCGGCAACAACGTAAAATGTGTGTTTAGTGTATAATCACCAATATTTCAGGTCAAGACTTTAAAAGTTGTGCAGTGAATCCAAGGCTTTAAATAAACAATTGCTAGAGCTCTTTTCTGATAATCATTTTTCCAGTCACACTGTCACCATGGCAGTGCTTGCGTGGCTTCATGTTGATGTCTGTCGCATCAACATATAACGGCAATATATAAACGCATTAGATTAGGGAATCTCTGTGAACCTCTGACCTCACAGTGATTCGATCTGGTTGTAGTTTAGGATCCAGTGCTTCATGAATTCTCACCACAATTCAGTTTTTACACAGTTATTTTTAAAAATTCACTGAACACAAAAACTCCGTAATCTGTGACGTTCTAATTTTGCTTTATTGGAAGTAACGAATTCATACTGATGAAGCCTGTTTTGTTTTTTCATCTTGCTAGAAGAAAATCCAGTTTTTTAAACGGGAATAAATGTGGGAGTAATCATGATTAATTACACAGTTTAAAGTGACTCACAAGATTCAAGATTCTTTATTGTCGTTGCTCTGGGGGCAGTGACATTTGGGTAGCAATCCTAACAGTGCATAAACAAATAAACTAGCAATTTTAACTAGCAATAAAGCAAAAATATAGGCTAATATAAAATATAAATGCAAAATATTACTGGAAAGACTAATTTAAAATTATAAAAAAAGGAAAAGGACTAAAATATAATTAAAATAAAATGATAAAAAAGTGAAATAAGTAAAATAAGAAGGCTGGATGTAAAAGACTGTAGCAGCTATGGTATTGCACATGTGGGTATTATTTCAAGTAGTTATTTTAACAATTATTTGTAACGTGTGTGTGTGTGTGTGTGTGTGTGTGTGTGTGTGTGTGTGTGTGTGCATGTGTGTGCGTGTATAGAGGCAGTAATAAAGAAGGAGGATCACCCATGCCTGCTGTGTGAGAGCAGTTTCCCCAGTGAGGAAGTTCTGGCTGAACACCTGCAGAGTCTGCACCAAAGAGGCAGCGCAGAGGAAAAGGAGTTCAAGTGCCGCAACTGTGGCAAAGAGTTCCCCATCAAACAAGCACTCCAGCGCCAGTGAGTGCACACACACAAAACTACATCACTGAAAAGAATTTTCAGATTTACACCCTTTACTAGTTCTGTTCTTCATTTCTATAATAATTTGAGATGATTGAAGCTCACTGTAGGGAGCAAGTTATATGAATGTCTGTGTGTTTTCTAGCGTTCTCCACTGCACGGAGAGTCCGACTTTGACAGGAGACGCGTCTAAAGTTCACCAGTGTTCTCTCTGCCACAGCTCATTCTCCTCTGAGTCTAGGTACACACATGTTTTTTTACAACATATGTTTTTTTTTCGTTATGATTATATGTGTACTTTATATGTGTGTATGTTCAAGGTTGACCAGAGTGGAACATTTTATCCCGGATACTTTGATGCGATTTTGAAGAGATAAAAGTTCAGTTCAAGCCAGTATTATGAAAAGTACTCAGACTTCAGTAGTTAAATCAGTACTTTATTGTCACATATACAGCATGACCTGTGGAGACGTTTAAGTGCCTCTGGTCAAATGACATGTTTCGTTGATCGTTGATCATCTATGGAGAACACACATTTTTAATGCAAAGTTACTGTTGACTTTATCATATTGAGAAAAAAATAAGTAAAATATAAATTGTGGCCTGTGGAAAAGTTATATCACATCTTAATTTTTTTGATTCATTAATTATATGTATTGTTACAATGTGTTACACTCAACGAATGAATAGAAATTGCGCACTACAATATGTGGAAAATGATTACGTTTAAGTTAGTTCTCTTTAACTTACTTTCACTTTGAGTGTAGACAAAACCTGCACTTTGACTGGAGGTGTTCAACCTTTGCAAACGACTGTGCCTGTGTCTCAATGTGTCTGTATGGTTTTGCGTGTGTAGCTTTGAGCAGCATAAGGAGGCGTGTAAAGGAGATGCCAGATTCATCTGTAAGGCAGAGAGCTGTGGAAAGAGATTCAAGAGCAAAGATGCTCTGAAAAAACACAAAGGCAACGTTCACACAGGTACCCACACTCCCACACATGAGCTTATGGCTTATGGCATTTGTTTCCTTGTAGCAGCGTTTAGCCCCCACAAGTGTCTCTGCTCTGTTGTGTGTTTCCCTCATTGTCTAATTAGCCATACCACATGACAGCTAATCTCAATTCTTCCAAACAGCCATGCTAATCTGTCCATTCAGCTTCAACAGAGAGCTGTTCAGCCTTGCTTTAGTGCAGGCAATAAATGCAAGAAGTCCTCTTAGTCCCTCTGTTTCCCTCTCTCTCTTTCATGCATTCTCTCTGAGCTGCCTCTCTCTCTCATCTTCTTGTCTTTCTTATTTGTCAAAGTTCAATAGAAATGTCTGTGCTAATAGAGTTATTTAAAACAGCTTAAACTGAGGAGAGGGTCTTGATCGAAGAATCTGAGTATAAACAAAGGGTCCTGAATCAGCGGTTCACTGATACTATAGTGGTTTTTCAATGATGTGGTAATATCAAAGCAAATTAGTCATGCTGTTAACACACAGTTGAATAGGAACTGAATCAATTTACACAAATCCCTTAACAGAACTACTGCTGGGGAGTGCCTTTGGACATAGTGAGGACCACACACATATGCGTTTGTGAGAGTATTAAACTGGTCTCCTGTATCCATTTAATAGGACATTTTATAGCCTTTAAAAATATTAGTGTAGCACAGAGGAGGCAGAAGTAAAGGAAATAAAGATCTCGTGTTATTGATGACACACTTTTCCACTTCCAGCTCTTTAACTGAGGAAAAACAGCTAGTGATGGACCTTTGACCCCCAAATGTTTGTGGCATTTTTCTGTCTTTTAATTGAACTAACTGGTCATATTTAACCATGTTTTGTTCACAGTACTGAAGTGCACTTACGGTGAATTGCTCTAAACCAAAAATACAGGTTTTTACTGTGTTTTTGAAATGAACAGAATTGAGCTATTTTTTACAGTAAAGTGTTGCTGCCCATTGCTGTAATTTCTATTTTCTGAACAATACTGCAGTTTCATAATACAGTAGTCTTCTGTAGTAACCTTACTGCTGACAGAGGTTTCAGGGAAATATTACATACAGTTGCATTTCAGCTAAATACTGCTGTTTAAACCAGCACCAACAAGACAATGCAGTGTTGTCACTGCTGTCTTTAAGGAATACAGTACTTTACTGCAGGGTTTCTGGGCTCTGTACTGTGTTGCACATTGACCTCTAATTGATGTTTGTGTGTATTATGTATGTGTGTGCTTCTGCAGGTAGTGCACGCAGGAAGCTCATATGCACCATCTGCAATAAGAAATGCTCATCCTCAGTCAACCTGCAGGAGCATCGCAAGGTCAGATACATTTCCTCCCCCTCCTGTCTCCATCCATCTCTCTCTTCTTCTATTCCCTCTATCACCTATCTCCACTTCCTTTCCCTGCGCTCATCTCTCCGCCTCGCTCTTCATTTTTCTTTCTACTCACTCCATCAATCTATCTCTTGTGTCTCTCTTGTGTTTTCATGCTCGTCTCCTATTCTTCTCTTCTCTGTCAGGCTTATAATTCTCACTGTCTCACATTCCAGCTTTCCAAATATATTTATCCCTCCCAGCATTTCTCTTGGACTTCGACAGTCTGTCACTCTCTCTCTCTCTCTCTCTCTCTCTCTCTCTCTCTCTCTCTCTCTCACTCTCTCTCTCTCTCTCTCTCTCTCTCTCACACACACTATCTGCCTCTGCCTCTCTCTCTAGGAGGTGAGGTTTGTGTTGACGCTGTAACATTTTTCCACTGGTGCAAATGTGTGAAGAAAAGGTCGTCTTTTGTTTCACAAGCTCATCCCTGCGGCCGCTGTGAAATCTAAGAGTCAAAGAGAGCAGACTATCGGCCGTTAGCCCTGGCGTCAGGATTTCTACTGCCTCCGAAAAGTCTTACGTAGTTCCCACAATGCAGGCTGAGACCAAACCTACTTTAGAATAAGACCACAGACCAAGTCTTAAGGCCTTTATGCACCGAACCCATCAGAAATAACACAGATTCGTTTTTTCCCTCAAACCATGCCCATCGGCCACAATGAACAACCACAAGGAAAATGGACAAAATGTGTTCTCTCTGTGAAAAAGATTTTCACATTTCACATTTTGGTTCTCCCAGAAAAGTGGAAGACTTGAGTACATCCTGCTCTGGAAATTTCACAGCCTTGTTTGAGAACTGAAACTTTATCTTATTGCCCCTGCTTTTAGTCGTCCATTTGAATTGCTTTTGGCTGCCGTCATGTCAAACAAAACGATGCTTGGGGTGAAAAAATGAACAGGAAACGCACAAAATAATGTAATGTATTAATACTTGCCAGTAAAAAATTGTGTTTGGTGTGCAAGATAGAAGTTGTACATATGTTTGAATAAATGTCCTTGTAAAAGCACACAATTAAATTCAGTGTTTAAAAAAATTTAGTCTTAGTTTAATATGCATAAAAACGAACCTGGTGCTAAACCAGCATGTTTAGATTGAGATGCTTAATATGTTTAAGGCCCTTTTACACATGCATTTTTATGTGGAACGTTTAATGTAATTAAACATGAATGGGATAAGTGTGAACTGCTTTTGTTTTTTTAACATCACATGATTTTGTACATCATTTTAGAGGCATACAGTGAAAATGTGCTCTATGAGCTTGCATGGCTGATACTGTACAAAAGCGATGCAGCAAAGCTGAATGTTCCTGTTACGCTTTTGTTACAATTGAGTTTTCAGTTTTAATGAGAGGAAAGCATTGCGCCAGTGTATTTTGTACCTGATTGTAGTAGTTTTAGTAGTACTGCAGTAACAGTAGTCAGTTAACAACACATAATGTAAAATAGCTTGTTGTGCAAACAGAGAATCAGTTACTTAAGGGCATGATGTTTCCCCATTACAGGATAGACTATCACAAGCTGCTGAACTCTCCCACAGCTCAGCCTGCTTTATGCTGATATATAGCAGCGGAGTGCAGCCTCGTCAGCAGTGGTTTATCCAAACAATGCGTTTCTGAGAACAGATTCGTTCTCCTTTACAGTCATCCTAATTCATCTGAAGCCTAAATGAGTTTACCACGTGCGTGCTGTGCTGGAACACATCTCGTTGTGGCCTAGTGGTTTGTCTTCCCCCATTGAGACAGCCCTGTAACATTCGTCCCATAGCTCACCCTAAATGACCAGATCTTGTCTGGTTCTTCTTTACCCAGGGGAGAATTAACTTGCTCTGATCGACATTAGTCTACTCCAGAGTCTTCTCCTGATGACAGGGACAGCATAACTCAGCACTATTACATTTATCCTCTGAAAGGCTCTATAAGATGAGCTGTGCCCTTGATCTGTCCAACGTGCTTAATGTAGCACTGAGTGTTGCTCAGAAAAGTTTAGATGGAGGGATAATTCAGACTAATCAGGCACGAGCTCTGGGGTGAGAGACATACAGTTGTGAGACATTTATGTGAAATCTTTGGAATCATTCAGATTTCTTTGTGAACGGTTCCTAAAAAGTGGTCAAATCTGCATTTCACATTCCGATAGCTTTACTGTACGAGGTCAATAGAGGTGTCCCTCTGACTCTGACTCTCGTCCTGAGATGATCCTTTAATCTGTGACCTTGTTTAAAGGTGATGTTTATGACATTTTAAACATTAATATATCAGCAAACAACTATTTTCTGTGTAAAGATACAGTGAAGTAACGCCGTCCTAAGCAGAGAATGAAGTCACGCCCACTCTGTGCGTTCCGTAATCTGAGCTTCTCAGTTTTTTGTTTTCATAGCGGGTCCGGCACGTTAATCCCGCACCGTGAAAACGTTCGCTCTCCCTACGTTTTGTTTTGCCCTCCCCAGACAGTGACCACCCACATAGCGTGCATACACAGTTTAAGGTGGAACAGGAAAATTGAAACAAGAAGCTGAGGCACCAGAATGTAGTGTTAACAGCTGCACCTTTTAAGGTAGAACAGGAAAATTCGAACAAGACGGTTTTTTGAGAGAAAGAAAAAAGCCGACTTCAGCTTCATTGACTGTTGTAATGCATGGAAAGGGATGCAGATGTTGCCCCTGCTGGACTGGCTGGTAACATTGACTCAGTGTTGCTGTTTCATGGAATCAGGAGGTTGTTTTGTCCTGTTTGCGAATGTTTGTGATAGACGACTGGTTAGCTTCACAGCAACTGCAGCGACAGGTTGCTAACCCACATGCTAGCTAATGTTTGTTACATTACTTGCCGTGTCATTGTTCACTGAAACGTTATGTTATGGTATTTTCTGTACGACATTTCGGGGTTTTATGGTCACAAAAATCTAAAAAAAAGTCTGTTGACCTCGACAGTGCATGTTGATGAATTTGGGGGCGGAGCTTCTCAAGGAGCACTGAAGTGAGTGCTGCCTTTGTTTTGCTGTTGAGTTCAAATATCAACAGTTGTTCTGCAGAATTTCATAGTGCTCCTTTAAATAGGTTGTCCTTTTGCGCATTTCGCTTGATTATTTTGTTGCAGGAGCTCTGTTCTAGAGCCCTGCTCACACCTGACATTAGCATACGTCTCAGGTGATCCGATTATAAGTGGCCCTTACTAAGTACGGGAATAAGTGGAGTCCAATGTATCTTTAGTCTCTCCAGTCACCTTTAGAGGTGGTCAGGAGCGTATATGACCACATAACTCACGTTGTGTGAACACTAAAGCATATCACTGTGTCCCAGACCTCGATGAAGGACTGTCTGGTTAACTGCATCTTGACAGCAGAGGTTAATGGAGCTGCATAGCAGAGCCAACTACAAATGACCTCAGTGCTTTTAATGCTCACAATGTAAGTGAACTATAAAGTGAACTCTTTTTCTTTCTGGTCCTTTTTAGTATTAATGAGATCTCAGGCAACTTCTTCTTCAGACATTTTGAAAGAGCAGATGTGAATTTTCATTCATCCAGGGTTCAGTGTGAAAGCAGCTTAAAACTCTGGCGTTTAGCCTTTAAAACGATAAAATCATACAATCACAATATTATTGCTTTTATATGTCAGTGCTGATGTCTTGTCACAAGATCACTGGCAGGCTTGATGCCGTGTAGTACCCTATAAATGATACTTGGTGGTCTTGGTGTTCCCACTAAAGTGCTAGAAGATTTTGGCTGTGTACATACGGTAAGCCTTGTGGTCCAAAAGTGGACTGGGGCCATTTTTTTTCCCCCACAGTGCACAAATTGGACCTCAAACCGAACTACAAATGAGGTAAACTGAGACCACTGAGAGGTGGTCTGAGTCCAGTTCATTTTTGGGGTCTTTTAGAGGCGTCTGAGTTTGTTTGTCATGTTCACATATACTCAGAACACCATCATTCAGTGGCGGCGTCCTTTTCAGACACTGAAACAGTCCAAGTGTGAAAAGGCCCTAACGTAGTTTCACATTCGAGACACATGGAAATGTCAGGTCTGAATGGCTTTACGTCTCACTGTCCACTTATGATCATATCCCTCAAGATGGATCTTCATGCCAGGTGTGAACAGGGCCTTCGAGAAGGAAATATAACATTTATTATTGGGGCTTCAGCAGAAGTTTAGAGTGTGTTCAGTCGACAACTTCATTGCCAAAATCCGCTGGCAGACGTCATGAATTTAATTAGAAATTGCTGAATGTAGAGCATCTCTTTGTGCTCAGAGGCCTAAAGATTTTCATTCCGTTTTTGTCCACTTAATAGAGTTTTGATCAGTCCTATTTCTGTCACTTCTTCCGCTCACTGGAGCTTTCGCAGCCTCCATATGGCTTTAACTGAGTGAAATGCATGTCTACATATGAAAGCTAACGTCAATGGGGCTTGCTAAAGCTGTCTAGCATGTCTTTTCGCTTCTCTGATGGGTTTAGGCCCACATCCTCAGCCGGGAGGAGAGATTAGAGCGCTGCTATTTCAGCAAAGCTCCAGCAGAGTTCTGAACAGGAGGGTGAAAAATGGAACAAAAACAGGAGAAGCTGACGGTGGACTGTGCACCCTCAAAAAGACTTTAATTTCTGGGTCTTACCATCAAGAGACATTGTTTTAGCACTGAAACAATATGCTAAAGGAGTAGAAAGCCTATTATGGCCTTAAAACCTGTTTTTGTTATCACACAAAAAAGACGCTGCGGTCTTATAAATGGCGAAATAGCAATATGTTAATGAACTTCAAAGTTTACCTTTAAAGCTTGTGAAGTTTTGACAAGCTTTAACTGTCCTTTGTCCCCTTTGTTTGACCACCAATTCAAAAAGCCCTCATTAGAGTGAAGAACAGAGCTCAAGAAATTTTGTATTTTTTGAAAGTCTTATATTTCAGACTGTAATTGTGGAGTCTCTGAGAGATCTTGTAATAATCTTAGATGTGGCTTCATTTTGCTGGAACTCATACATTCACCATATTGGAATACGTTCACCATGTAAGGGTTCAAACATAAAATACTTCATTATACAAATATTACTCTATTGCAGATATATTTTCCCAAGTCTAACGTGACAGAGATTGACTACAAAAGCCCCAAGTCTTTTTATTATCCACTTAAATCATCATCTGTGGATTTTGAACTTGGAGTGTTTTTACTTTATTTTGCCTTCTAGTTTTGAGAAAATGTCACTTATTTTGACAGTTATATTCATGAAAGTCGTTTCATGAGTTTGTGTGGTCCATTGAAGCCTGTGTTAATGTTCTTCAGCAGACATATTATCAACGTTCTTAAGTATTGTTGTTTTGGGCCGGGTTTCTGTTGAAGCCGCTAAGATTTTGAATTATTTCTCCATCTGTAGAAATGTTTTGTGTGTGTTCATGCTTGTGTATGTGTGTGGCTCTGAGGCACTTTAATGCGCCTCTGTGTCCTCCCTGGTGAATTGGTCTGAGGACATTTTCAAGGCTGTACACTGTGAATGGGCAACTAAATCTCACTCAAGGGAAGCTCTGAAACAACCCTGAACCTACAATTAAAATACCTCATATGTGCTCCAGTCATTATACACTTGCATCTCTCTAGACTCCAATGCTGCTGTATTTTTTGGCGATGTTCAATGAAATTTATTCTAGTTTTTATTTTCTCAAGTTCGTAGAGCCTGTGGATATTGTATTTTTTAGATGTTTGTCTGGTTCTTTATGCATTTTTGACACTTTTTAGTGGGGAAAGTCTTAACCACAGCACTTGGAGGTCCTCTGCATTGCACATTCCCTGCTTGTTGAGTTTATAAGGTGTGTCAGAGTAGGAAAGCGTTGCAGACCATTGGAATGAGGGTCTTTACGCAAATGTGTGTCAGACTGACTAATGTAGTAAACTGTTGTCTGTCTGCAGGTCCATGAGATATTTGACTGTCCTGCCTGTGACAAGAAATTCATCTCAACCAATCAGCTGAAACGGCATATGATCACACATTCAGGTATCATGTTCCTACGGCCACACAAATTCAGAATAGCTGGGAAATCAGTAGTGGTGTAACTAGGATCTAACTAGGACACCTAGTTAGTTTTCTCACGATTGCTGTGTCTCAGCCAGGTTGGTTTTCCAATCAAGGCTAATGACTGAAGTATATTATTTATATTATTAAGTTTTCACATCTGCCAATAGGTTGTGGATACAGAATTGCATAGGTTATGCAATAACCATAGGGGTCCAGTAAATACATTAGGGGCCTGGTTGCTATGGGCCAACTGCAACTGCTTCACCTGCACCTGGTGGTTTGCTGCTGGAATTAGCCATAAACTGTCTGTCTAGAATGTATGGAAATTGACATCTGAATGTTTTGATGTGTATGCCTTCTTCAGAGAAACGTCCCTACACTTGCGAGATCTGCAATCGCAGCTTTAAGCGCTTGGACCAGGTTACAGCTCACAAGATCATTCACAGTGAAGACAAACCATATAAGTGTAAGCTGTGTTGGAAAGCATTTGC
The DNA here is from genome assembly GCF_015220715.1 of Pygocentrus nattereri. Taxonomy (NCBI): domain Eukaryota; kingdom Metazoa; phylum Chordata; class Actinopteri; order Characiformes; family Serrasalmidae; genus Pygocentrus; species Pygocentrus nattereri. The sequence continues at coordinate 12,383,663 of NC_051219.1, read as the reverse complement.
CCACCGCAACGTCTACAAGAATCACAAAAAGGTACCTCACTTGTGCTACTACACAAGTTCAGCTGCTGTGTATGTTGCATTAATCGGGTCTTGTGTTTATCATTATTGAAGTTCTTGAGCCCATCATTGAGACGACGTATGGAGAGTTTAAAAATGACTATACATGTTTATCTATACAGCAGCTTTATGTGTATCTGTACAGTAGTTGGACCCTATCACAGTATGGAAGTTAAACTATAGATAGGCTGTTAGAATTACTGTATTAAATATCATGCGACACATTCAGTTCTTGTTGCAAAAGATAAACTTGTAGTGTGTCTCTACAGCCATGTGTTCTATGCAACACTAAGAAGCCTTTGAAAATATTATACGTTACCTACGTGCAAACAAGCACCGCATTGCTGCTCAATAAGATTTTTGGCCACAATTATTTATTCGAATGAGGTCTTACTCCTTTGCTTTTCAATTGTTTTATGTAATTAGGTGTCCAATTAGGCTAACGCATGACCTCTGACTGAGGAGATTGTACTGGTGTGTATCTGAAGTTCTACAACAGAGGGATAAAGGAGAGGAATGGAAATGGGAGTGGAAAACAGGAGGTTGAATGTCCAAATGACAACCTGAAAAGACAAATAAACCTACAAGATGAGAGAAGGAGAGAGGGAGAGACAGACCAACAGACAGACATAGTGGGTCAATGCAGTCAGACAGACAGATTGATGGGTAAATACGGAGCAGGATCTCTAAGCCTCTTATCTTAATGGAGATCGTCGCTCCAATCAGCCACTGTGGAGCCTCAGCCAAAGCTGCTGGTGATCCCTGACCCCTACTAACTCTAAAAGACCTTCGACCTTTAGTCCTGCTGATAGTGCCCCAAAACCCAACACAACTCAGAACTGAAAGCATTAGAGAGGAGGAAACAATTAAGCATGTGGCCATCACGTCACAGTAATACTGCTCCTGCAATTACTGATATTTGTTAACGTTATTCTTATTGTTATATATTGTCTACTACTACCACTTCTACTAACACTAACACTTCTGTCTTCCTCTCTCCAGACTCACTCAGAGGAGAGGCCTTTCCAGTGTGAGGAGTGTAAGGCCCTATTCCGCACTCCATTCTCCCTACAGCGCCATCTCCTCATCCACAACAGTAAGTCCCTCACCATAAATTGTGTATGTTTGTGTGAGTGTAAAATGTGTTTTATAGAATGATATTGTGTTTTTGTTTACATAGGTACAGTGTCAGAGAGCTTCAGAACAAATGTAGAATTTCCCTAAATTCCCACATTTTCCCACCTGCCACATTAATCCTGGGTTAAAAGGTCAGCGTTATACCACATTCAATGACAATAATAACACAGCGCATGGCTGTGTTTTTCTAGCAGGTTTTGTTACTCCCTTAGTGTGAGGTGGATCAGAACAGGATTACTATCACTCAGGGAGCGCCACAGTTATTACTGTCAAGACTGTGGCAATGGCACAGACTGCAGATTCATGCTGGATTAAAATCACTCCATCATTACTGTCAGACTGTAAAAAGTAGGCATTCTTAAGATTCATATTGGATTAAAATCACTCCACAGTTGTTATTGTCAGACTGTAGAAACTAGACATACTGCAGATTTGTACTGGATAAAAATGACTTGACAAGCAACTATAGGGCCTCCCAAAAACTAGTCCAACTCCTACAGGGATTTGGACTGACTGAAGAATCATCTCTGACAGTTTAATGTAGTCTACCACTAGACTAGATCTTAATCCTCACACCCACTTCTATTTTCTATATCAGTCCATTTTCCAGTCCGATTTCAGTAGTCACCTAGTCGACCACCAGCAAGCCCTTTCCCGCGGCCCCGGCCGTGGCATTGGGGTTGGGGGGGTGCAAGCGTTTTCTGGGGTTGCATGGAGCCGCCTGGTCCAGGCAGGATGGAGCTGGCCTCTGCTCTGCCCAGTCTAGACTGATGACACAGAGATTATAGAGCTGCAGGCATTTCCTGCTGTCCTCCCCAGGGGCCTATCACTGCCCTCCCTAGTCACTGCAGGACCTGGTTATTGGGACTTACGCCGGGGTTGTCCGTGAACGAGGGAGGGGGGAGGAGGAGGAGGAGGAGGGTGAAAAGATGAACACATATCTTGGCTGTACTACACATATCTGTGGGTGTATGTGGTTAGTGATGTACACACTCTTTACTGTGAGAAAACAACACACAGCTGTCGTGGTATTTTCTCATGAAGCTAAAGCTGCTGTTATGAGAATCACTTAAATAGTCTTTGCTCCTTTAACAGGGTCAACTGGCTTACAGGGTCAGGCCTTAACGTACACCTCATAAACAGTTGTGTGTGTGTGTGTGTGTGTGTGTGTGTGTTTGTTAGGTTATGAGGATGTGCATGTGTAATTGAGTATACTGAATACTGAAATCGCTGTTTGGGTATTTACATAATATCACAGTAAGACTGAAAAAATCAAGCTATATTCTGAAACACAGATTTTATTTTTTTAATTTATGATTTCACTTTGGCAGTCGTAAAACCCTTTGAAATGTATTCCACTGTGTGATGCGAAACTTTTGTGCGACACCAGTGCTGTCACCTTAAAAGGTAAGACACAGCTGTAGATTATTTCCAGCTGAAATCAGTTTTTACTGTTAACATGATGTCTGTTCATGAACTGTTACAGATAACCAAATAAGAAAATGGTACCTTAATTGGGATTTTTTTCTACTTTTACCTAAATACATCTTTTTCATTGAGTTTATTAACTGTTGTTATGGATGAAAAAGAGATATAGTTTAGTGTAGTTATTTCAATTATTTTCTATGTAGTTAACAATCTTCAGTACTGTTATCATGCATGGATGCTTTTGTTGAAGTCTTTTGATGCGGTGTTAGGCCTTGTCCAACATGGTTTTGAAAACCATATTTTAAAAAAAATCTACATTCATTTCAGCTTTTGTGTGGACAGCAGGCCGAATCGCAAATATTTGGATAAGTGTGGATGGGGCTTCGGCTATTGAGCTTTTGTGCAAAAGATTATAGGACAAGACTAGATCTTAATGAAAAGAGCTCCCTGTGGAATACAGGAGAAAGTAGCCATAGTGTAGCTATAGTATATGTGCTATAGCTACTCCTTAGCTGGGATGCTTTGAAATACTGCTCTCTGAGGAGAAGTGGTATGTGTCCATACTGTCCCTGCAGTAGTTGTACACTCATCATTCATTCATGCGCTTATCACCTGAGCACCTCTCTGTTATTCTCACTCACTGCACACCTTATGAGATCTACCTACCTTGTAGATCTTCTGTATAGATGTACAGTGTGTACAATTACTGACTGTAGTTTATCTGTTGATGCACCATTTTCCAGTCACCCCATCTCATTCATCGCTGGTCAGTAACCACAGGACTGCTGTTGACCATATATTATTTGGGACGTTAGACAGCGACGACATGATTGAGTGTGTGTGTGTGTGGGACTGGTACAAGTGTATAAGACACAGTGGTGTTGTTAGAGTTGGAGGTTGATAGTGGATCACCACCTAAAAAACATCTAACCGAAACTGACCATTGAGGTCTAGCAGAGATTGATCTCCACCAGATGGGCTATAATTTTTAACTATACACCACCAAAGTGGGTGCTTGTAATAAAGTGGCAGATGCAGCATGAAGACTCATTGTAATATTTGTTTAAGGGGATTGTTGGAAAGTTGGAGATCTGTTGGAGATATTGTGAGACTCATTTACGTCATTGGAGTCTACATTATTATTATAGCATAATGAACAAATTGTACACCTAAACATTTGTGAGTTTTTGTTTTTCTGAATAGTTTATTGGATATGATCCATGAAGGAAATGTGTCATTAACAAATGACTGACATGCAGAGTGGTCTGAGAGCAACCTTTTTGAAAAGGGTTCTTCTGTTGTTACAAACTTGACATTGTAACAATAGAAGAACCCCTTTTGGTGCCAGGTAGGACACATTCTCCATCAATCCGAGGAACCACTTCACCATTTATAGAACCGTTTAAGCAGACAATGGTTCTATATAGAACTGATGATTCTAAATACAAGCATTCCCTTTACTAATGAATCCTTGAAGAACTGTTTTTAAGCGTTCTACAGTTATATGTTCCTACTTCACCACACATACTACGATGAAACAGAAACAGTGTCAAGACAGAGGTTTACAAACAGTTGGCTCTGTTTTTATTGTTTATTACTCAAAACAGTGTATTAGCCGACATTTATGAGGTTCCTGATTGTTTTTCACCATCCACGTTTCGGTAAAAACTCCATGGTTGTGTGTCATTCTATAAAACTGAAAGGAGAGAGAAGCAGGCTTTTGAAGGGCACTGTGGCTTCTCTGGAGGAGGTGGATGGACCCTTCATTCTTCATTTGTTTGGCACCCCAGTTTTCATTCCCTTTTTTATTGGTCTCTATGATGGACATGAGTGCAGACACCCCTGTTCTTCACTCTAAAAGAAGAATTGTGTCTAAAAAAAAAAAAAAAGACAATAATAAAACCATTTCCAAAGCTAGACAGACTCTTGGGGCAGCAAAGTGGCTGCCTCAAAGCGGCTGGGACACAAAGTGGTACCCCCTGTCAAACGGCGCTGAACGAAGCTTTCAGACGCAGAACAAAAGCAAGTCTCCTGCTCTTTGTGTGGAAAAAAAGGGGAAATTGTTCTTTTGCGCTGACTCCTTGCGTCTCGACTGTTCTTTCTGTCCAGGTGAGAGGACGTTCAAGTGTGACCAGTGTGACGCCACGTTTAAGCGCAAGGACACACTGAACGTGCACATTCAGGTCGTACACGATGGACACAAAAAATACAAGTGTGACCTGTGCGAGAAAGCCTTCGTCACTCCCTCCGTACTCAAGAGCCACAAGAAGGTACTGTACATCCAAAGTGATATATGTAATATAAGAATTGTTATTAGCCAGGCATGCTTTCACAGGGAATTTATGCAATCGAGTATGTAATTAAATAAGTTTTATTTCTGAATTCAATTAAATAAAATTAATATACACAATGTAATGTAAATGTGTAGTACAGGTTTAGATGATTTGAATAGATAGCAGGAGATCCTTTGATTGTTCCAAACAGAAGTGGACTTTTTTGGAAATTAATCAGCATTTATTGCCACACCACAAGGACTGAACTAACCTATTACGACTAAACAGAAGTTAAGGAACTTCAGTTTCTTGATATTCCTGGGCTTTGTTACAGGTCTTAGCATTAAGATTAATTTAACATTTATTCATGTTTTTGTGAACTAGTGGTTAGCAATGACTGCTTTTTCTACTTGCTTGTAGGCCTTCTTCATTAGTCCATCAGTTAAGCTCAGTAATCATATGCATTCATTGGTTAGTAGGTCTGCTGTTGCTGCCCTTGCGTGGTCCCACACCCAGTATGGTTTCAGTTTTTACCCTTTAGCTTGTGATGAGTGTTTTGGATTCTTATCTCCAGCAGGCTTCATCTAAAACAACTGCCATTTCTGCTTAGTCTGTTTAAGTCTGTCTTTGTACTCCTTTACACTGATTGAATAGCCACAGCAGGTACAGTAATCCGGAACCCCACTGTAGCTTGGCTTCCTGTCATCTCTCGCTCCAGAGGAAAATACAGGCCGAATTCAGACCAAAAGGCATGCAGGACATTAGCTTTGCAGAGCTTTCAAAGTATAAGCCTGATCATGGAGATTAGGAGCACTCAGTTTTGACTGTATCTGATCTGATTTTAGATCAGATTGAAATTAAACCCTTTCTTGGAAACCGACTAAAGGCTCTGGAGGAGTATTGTTATTATAAGAAGCAGCATAAAGAATAGGCACGTATATAAAAGAATATTGTGGCTGTCAGAACAAAACCTTTGGTCTTTTTTTTTATTTTATTAACATAATTTGAAAATGCCTTCTACCTTGTATGTTATATAAATATTTAATGCAGAATGGACCAATAGAAATGGTCCAAAGGTACATGGAATAAAATCTTGTTACATTAACCTACTAACTTACATTGGACTGGACATTTTTAAAAAGTTTTTTCCTTGTCTGGTAGTTTTATTTATTTTTTTTAGATAGGAGGTTTTGTTATAGCGACAGTATTCTGGTAGCATTGATTAGACGGTGCTGTAGAGCTGCACACTATAGACAAAATATCATATTTTGATTATATTACATCATCTTATAATTTTGTCACATGCTTAGTCATATATTGAGTCATATATTACTTAGTAATATATTATGGATTGTTTTCCTTGTTCCCTTGTTTCCTTGTACCTTTCCTTGTTGGATTATCTAAATACTGTACATTGATTCATCAAACTAACTACCAAACACTCTTCTGGTCTTGTGAATATGCTAATCAAAATAATCATAATAATAAATGTTTTTTATTTCCTTATTATAACCTTCTGCAGTTATCAATATTGCAGTTACCAGTGGTGTAATAACAGCAGACAGACTATATATATTATGCAGTCCTACAGTATTTATTGCCTTTTTTAGCACAACACAACTACACACACTCGCAGCCATGCACAACCCAGTAAGCCGACTCGTTTCAAACACTGCATGTTAAGTTGTCCTAGTGCCCACGACCCTTACAGTGTTCTTTAAAATTCGCTAAGCTTAACTTTAACCCTGATTCTCACCTTAATTTCAGTAAACAAAAAATACTGTTTCCCTTTCAGTTTTGAAGCTTAGAGCTTTTGTTTAGAATAAGCTAATGAAACAAAACAAAAACACTCGCTATATTGGTAATGTAGCCCTCTTTTTTCCCTCTGGGTTTCCTACAAAGTCAGGGCTTTTTTGTCCTGAAAATGTATGAAGTTAATTAACCACCCACACACATAGAGGGGGAGAGGGAGAGAGTTGTCAGTGAGATAATATGTGTGCAGTATAATATTATCAGTTTGATTGAGCTGGTTATAAAGGGTCTAAATGTTTCTTTGACTGCATCACCTCTACTTCTCTTTCTCTTACAAACAGCTCTCCAAACAAACTGTACACACTGCATCTGGTGGACATGTGTATATGTTTGGATCTGTCCAGGAGACTGTTTAGGGAGATGGGTTTTTACTGGGAGGCAGATGGACTTGATGAATAATGAAATGTCAAGCTGACCCGCCACACTTGGCCTTTAAAAAAAGGGATGAAGTGAAGAGAGCTAGAAGGAAAAAAGGACAGTTTATTTGTTATTGGATAGATAAGAATATTGCTGTTGTTGGGGGTGGGTGGTGGGGGGGGGGGGGGGGGTGTTGGATGACGACTCATCTCTCCAAAAATTGTAACTTTACAGGAGATGGAAAAAAACTACTTTACTTTTAATGCAAGTCAGTGGAACCAGACTTTCTTCCAAGTCATTTTGGGCCACTTCTTTTAGTCCATTCCTCATGATATTTACATACAATGTGAAATCAGTGATGTAGAGCCTTATTGCTTAGGATTAGGGTTAGACTGATCCCATGTAGATGTATGTAATTCAAATGGAACATATTATATAAATATACTTATTTTTTTCTTTTTTTTTATAATATACATTTGTTGATAGAATGCTTTACACATATAAGAAATACAAATGCCACTTTTATTAAATAATAAAAATAAAAAATGTTCCAATTATATGTCAGCTGTTCTTATTTTCAGAAACTTGTTATATACAAAACTGATGTACAGGCCTTATAGAATGAAACTCTTCATATGTACAATACATATGATAAACATTACTATATGTAACTATACTTAAATATATATGATACATATGTCCTGACATTGTATGAAAACAAACCACTCTCTTTGTGTGTGTGACAATAGCTGGGTTGAGGGAAGCACAAGGGATGGAGGGAGGGAAGTGGAGATGGGGTGGAGGAGATAAGGAGTGGGAAAGGAACTGAGTGGATAAGGGGAGGAAGAGAAGAAAAAGAAACTGAAAAAATTGAGGGAGGGGAGGAAGGGTTGTACCCCTTTTTTTAGCTTTTATTCTTTACTCCCTCTCCCTCTCGCAGTCTTCTTTTGCATTGGTTCATACTGGAAGCAGGGCCTCTAATTTTGAACCATTTTCATCTAGTAGGCTCCACTACCTCGTGTTAATTCTAACACAACAGCGTGCAAGTATATACTGGTGGTGTATAAAGTTGATTTGATTTGCGTGTTTGTTTACCCACACAAATTTAGCCTGTTGTCTGTCTGTGGTGAATTAAGAAAGGCATGTATTTCTGCTTTTGTTTTGTTTTGGATGACAGCAAAAACACAAAGGCAGAGCAGCATGAAGTCAAAATTTTACACACTTCCCTTTTCACTTGTCATATTGGTAACTGTTATTTCTTCCAATCAACTAAAGGATGTTTAAAGATTTTTTTTTTCAATACTTCAAGTATTTGGGGAACAGCAGGAACTTCATGAATGATAAATAATTTATTGTAATCTATTAACAGTAATTCCTTAGTATATTACCTGTGTTAAGATTTGATTACCGCTTTTGAAACTTTTGAACTTGTAGAGTACTAGCATGATAAAAGTACTAGTTTATGCTTGTACCTATAACAGAATTGGTTGTATATGGATGAAAACAGTTAATTCAGTATTTTCAGAATGCTGAGCTACTGAACAGTAGTGTGTACTGGTTTGGGTTCCAATAAAAAAGTCACACTAGTACTATCCTCGACATCAGTGGTTGTGTTAGTGTCTTTTTTTCAGATGTCATTTCTGTTTTTCTGGCAGACACACACAGGAGAGAAGGAGAAAATTTGTCCGTACTGTGGTCAGAAATTTGCTAGCAACGGAACTCTGAGGGTGCATATCCGCAGCCACACAGGTCAGTAAACCCCGTCCAAGTGTATTTTTGTCCAAATTCTGGGTCTCATCACAGTATAGGGTACACCCAGACACTTGATTGATTTGTCCCATTGTTGACTGTATATTGGCACTGTCAAACAGTCAGATCTCCTTATTGTCAAGAGCAGTCAACTGTCAAGGAAGATTTTGACATCTGAAAATGTATTTCCTGCAAAGTGATGGGTGAATAAACCAGTAATTTGGATTTGCGTTCAAAAACAAGTAGATTCTTAAGGCCTAAAAACAGTCACGATGTGTGCACAATCAACCAACTTAATTTAGCAGGTTGAATCATAGTGCCCAGTCCAATTTTGTTGACTTTATGGAAGTATGGCTCCCCCAGAGGGACACACAGAATGCTGCTGCCCTGTGCAGTTCTCAATGTAGAAAGAGTGACAGAGGGCCTTTATAATAGGGAGCCAGACATTCCTGTGTGCTGCCATAACAACCTGCTTCAGCCCAGGCCACACACACACACACACACACACATGCATATGTGTGTGAACTCACGCACACTTCTTGCCTTTCCCATCCCCCACATTAAGTCGTGTCTTGAAATATCTTTATATAATGTCAACCATCTTATTCTCTCTGGCCATGTGTGTTAACAGGTTAATACAATGATATAATCTGATATTAAGTTATATTATGCTATTACCCTGTTATTCCACCAAGTGTCTGAGCAGTCTCACTTGGGGATGGGATGATGTGAATATTTCCTAAGTTGATGTCAGTTTCCAAAATGAACTTTGATGTTATCATAGTATGTTTGAACTGAAAATGGTTAAAAAAATCTAAAAACAGTATTGATGTTGAATTTAATTGTTGATTTTTAGTTTTTCAAACTTTGTTTTTGGTATATCACTTATCAAGATTATGATATTTTAGCTGATCATTAATTGGCATATAAATTGTTTTTAAATAAAAATGTTATTGTTTTCTTGATTATTTGGCACAAATTCCCTTGAAATAAGTATGAAAGTATCAGCGCAACCCACTTCTTACTGTTCAGACTATAACTATTTAAACCTGTTTTGCAGGAAGGTGGAGTAGTAGCTTATTTACCTCCCCTGTTACTTTCAAAATGACAATAATATGATTAAATATTATTAAAATTTGATATAGTATGACTAGCATTGGGTTTTATACCATGCCATGTAAATAAAACCAGGAACTGTTCCATTTCTACTCACAGCTAAGGATTTCCTACAAACTCTGCTCTTTTTTCACCATACAAATCGATCACAAACATCCTCATCAGAGGCTTAGAGTTGAAGAATAAGCTGTAGATGTACGTCACAGCTCCATCTTCTTTGATCTCCACCACATAGGATCGTGTTTATTCCTTCAGACTCACCTAATTCAGCTCAAGAAGGGCTTGGTCAATAGTTAGCATGCAAGGAAAAACAAGAAATGATTGAATGCAGGTGGACTACAGCCTGGAAAATACTGCTATGGACACATGGATGGACTTAGGGTTGGAGAAGGTCAAATCAAGCCATATCAAACAAAAAGAACAACTCATTTCCCCCTCTTACAATTGGAATTTATGAAAATATGGCAGTTCTCAGTTTTTATGAAGTCTCAAAGCGAGATGTGGTTTTAGGGAATGCTGTGATTCCACTCTCTGTGTTGTTAGTCTCCTGTCTGACCACTGTAGACAGAATTAATGAGCTATATCAGACACATTCTGGGCTTTTATGGGCCTAGAGGTCCTTTGTCTGTACACAGACTAACACAGCCCACCCATTAACTGCAGCCCTTCACACGAAGACACACTCTTTCACGCACACATAAATGCATATAAACATGTCTGCTGTAAAAATGACAAATGAGAATGACAACAAGATAAATCTGTGGATGTTCGTATGTAGCGTACATATAAGAATGTGTGTGTGCGTGTTTGTGTTTTTATTTGTAAGTGTTAGTGTATAGAGCCTCAAACAAACTGTGTTTGTACAGATAAACAAAGAGAGGGGTGTTGGGGAATGCGGTGGGAGGGGTGGGAGAGAAGGATGCACCTCAGGAGAAGAAAAGAGGAGAGTAAAAAGAAGGGAAAGGAGAGAAAGGAGCACTCTAAAAAGGCATCAAGCAACAAGACCTCTGACCCTTCATGCCTGTAAATCTGGCCCCTGTTTTTCTAGCCCAGGCTCCCTTTCACTTTTATTAGTGTTCCTCTCTCTCTCTCTCTCTCTCTCTCTCTCTCTCTCTCTTTCTCTTTCTCTCTCTGTCTCTTTCTCTCTCTCTCTCTCTCTCTCTCTTTCTCTTTCTCTCTCTGTCTCTTTCTCTCTCTCTCTCTCTCTCTGTCTCTCTCTCTCTCTGTCTCTTTCTCTCTCTCTGTCTCTCTCTCTCTCTGTCTCTTTCTCTCTCTCTTTCTCTCTCTCTCTCTCTGTCTCTCTCTCTGTCTCTTTCTCTCTCTCTTTCTTTCTCTCTCTCTCTCTGTCTCTCTCTCTGTCTCTTTCCTTCTCGCTCTCTCTCTTTCTCTCTCTCTCTCTTTCTCTTTCTCTCTGTCTCTTTCTCTCTCTCTCTCTCTCTCTCTGTCTCTCTCTGTCTCTTTCTCTCTCTCTTTCTCTCTCTCTCTCTCTGTCTCTCTCTCTCTGTCTCTTTCTCTCTCTTTCTTTCTCTCTCTCTCTCTGTCTCTCTCTCCGTCTCTTTCCTTCTCGCTCTCTCTCTTTCTCTCTCTCTCTCTTTCCCTCTCTCCCCCCCTCTCTTTCTCTCTCTTTCTCTCTCTCTCTCTGTCTCTTTCCTTCTCGCTCTCTCTGTTTCTCTCTCTCTCTCTTTCCCTCTCTCTCCCCCCTCTCTCTCTTTCTCTCTCCCCCCTCTCTTTCTCTCTCTCTCACTCTCTCTCTTTCCCTCTCTCCCCCCCTCTCCCTTATTCTCTCTCTTTCTCTCTCCCCCCTCTCTTCCTCTCTCTCTCTCTCTCTCTCTCTCTCTCTCTCTCTCTCTATCCCTCTCTCTCCCCCCCGCTCTTTCTCTCTCACTCTCTCTCTCTCTCTCTCTCTCTCTCTCTCCCCTCTCTTTCTCTCTCTCTTTCTCTCTCCCCTCCTCTCTCTCTTTCTCTTTCTCTCACTCTCTCTCACTCTCTCTCTCTCTCATATAGTGTTTCACCCACTATGTGTGTCAACCTAGTCTCCTTTTCTCCCTTTGGAACCCCAATAAATAATAAACTGTATAGGTTAAACAGATGCTGCACAAACCTCTACATGCAATGTTTAGGAGGATCTTACTCCACAAATGAGTGACTGAGCTTAGGAAGCTTTTAGAACTTTACTCGGGTCTGAAATTTTTATCCAAAACTGAATATAGGCCGAGAACATACTGCTTGAGGCTTGACCTAACCCAACCCAACCCAACCTCAGTACTGTAGCATGACAACAGACAGAATCCTAACAAAATTCTGTCTGAACTTCATTGCAAATTTTGTCTGAACCCAACCGTAGCCATGTAAATGTGCCTAGCCTCTAGACTGGGGTTCAGTTCCCCGCCTGGACAAGCGCCCTATGCCATACCAATAAGAGTTCTTGGGCAAGACTCCTAAAACTACCTTTGCCTACTTGTATAAAAATGCTTAAACTGTAAGTCACTCTGGATAAGAGTGTCTTCCAAATGCCATAAATGTACATGCCAAAAATTCTGTCCCAAGTTGAATGTCATCCAACAAACGTCTCATGTGTAAATCTGTAGACCAACAAAATTTTGCCTGTGGCCTGACCAAATTCTGCCCTGACCAGACTGGAGCCTGGCAAAATTCTCTCCCAGCTTGGTATTAGCCTGACAAAATTCACCCCAATCCAATTATTGAAAAACAAACTCGATAAAGACCCTGACTGTAACCCTACATATGTTTTTTTTTAAACCTAATTCAGCTTCTGAGGAAAAAATCTTTCTGATCCTGATTGCAGACCAAAAAAATTCTGTTTGAACCTGACTCTAGCCAAGACATAATCTTGTCCTAACCTCACTGTGTAACCCCCTGTCTTTAGCTAGACAAAATTCTGTCCCAACCTTGAGTGTAGCCCAACAGAAATCTCTCAACCTGACTAAATTCTGTTCCAGCCTGACAGGAGCCATGCAAAATTCTGTCCCAACTCAGCAAAATTCCTTGTTAAAGTGACTGCAGTCTGACTGAATTCTGTCCAAATCTGATTGTAGGCCAACAAAAGTCTGCCCAAACCCAGCCACCGCAACCTAACCAAGTTCTGCCCACAACACGAGGGACTTGCAGTGTGACAGATTATAAACTGTATAAGGTGGTAAAAATAGAGAGGAAGAAAAAATGAAGGTATAAAAACTAGACAGTATTGCAGACCTAAAAACTTTGAAAATGAGAGATACACAAGGATAAACCTAAATCTGAAAGTTGAGTCTGACTTGAGCCCAACAAAGATTTAAGAAACCATGTCCAAACCTGATAGAACCTGATATGAATAGTGGGGTCCCGTAGTTTTTGGACATATTTCAACATCTAGAAGCTTTAGCATTGTGTGGTGGTGTGGTTCTTATCTGAAGGACATTGGTACTCAGGAAGTCAGTAAAGGATTAACGAGTAACACCATAGTGTTCTTCCTGAGCTCCCCTGCTGAAAGTGGTGAAGTCCAGTGCTGACAGACCTAAAGAATTAATCCTTGAGTGTGTGTTTGATCAGCCTGCAGAGGAGTAGACTATAAACAGTGTTTGTTTCTTTAGTAAACACTCCCTCTAAAAGCTTAAAGCTAGGCTTATTCTTAAACCTGACTTCTTTGACTTATAGACACTCACCAATCTCTTCCTAAGCCCAGCTAAAGCTTTAATTGCAGGAAGATGCATCCTAAAGAGGTAACATGCTAAAAACTCGCTGAACGTTCGGTATCATGTACTTTAATAAGAACTCCATCTATGAGTGGACAAGTAAACCTGTTGGTAGTGACCATGTTTAATTAGACAAACTGCCTTTATTTAATTAATCTTATCAAAGTGGGGAAAAATCAGTTTAGAAATGCCATGGTTTTTGTCTTTGTTCTAAAGTGGTTCTTATTGCTGTAGCTTTAGCTTGAATAAAATGTTTACACAGTTGTCCTCTTACTCCGAATTTATCAGCTAAGACTGATGTTTGGAGTTGAAGTTGGCTTTTTTAGTTTTGTAAATGCAACAAGTAGTCAACAATGAACACAATTAATCATCACTTTCTCACCTCAAGTTGTTAAGTAATCTCCAGTAGGCTACTTTATGTGGTTTCTGACACTGTAGGGCATATTGTTGTCTATAAAAATGCAGAATCAAAAGAAAAACATTAACATCAAATCAGTGTCTTGACTGATCAATTGTTTATGAGGTACAAACTAGGGCTGAAAGATGAATCATTTTTATATTGAAACCGCAATTTAAGTGCGTCCTGCTATGATGTTTGGTTTGGAGACTGTGGCTCTGTCTAAAAGACAGGAGGCTGAGCTGGAGGTGGCGGAGATGAAGATGCTGAGATTTTCGTTGGGAGTGACAAGGCTGGACAAGATTAGAAATGAGCAGATCAGAGGGACAGTGAAGGTGGAGCAGTTTGGAGATAAAGCCAGAGAGGCCTGGTTGAGATGGTTTGGACATGTGTTGAGGAGGAATAGTGGATATATTGGGCAAAGAATGTTGGAGATGGAGCTGCCGGGTAGAAGGAGAAGAGGTAGACCTCAGAGAAGGTTTATGGATGTAGTGAAGGTGGACATGGAGATAGTTGGTGTAAAAGTAGAGGAGGCAGTGGATAGGGCAAGATGGAGGCAGATGATCCGCTGTGGCGACCCCTAAAAGGAACAGCCGAAAGAAGAAGAAGAAGATATTGAAATCGCAATTTAAGACAATTTCCAAATTGCAAGAGCTGCATGTTTTTTTTATAATTTTAGCCCACACTTTTAAAAAATACAGTTCTTCATGGTTCTTAAAAAGATGGTTTAGTGAAGACAGTCATTCTGTATACAAACATGAACACTCAAACCCATTTACATGCATAATAAGATCTTTGCATGGTGAAATGGTTCTTCATATTGCAGAACAGAATGTGTTGTATGAGGTTCTGTATAGCATCAAAAAGGTTTCTGGTACTGTTTGTTTGTTGCTTGTTGATGACAAGCTTATCAAAACTCTTTTCAGAAAGTTTCTACAGAGAACCATATACAATACGTTGTCTGTCAGTCTGAACAACCATTTCACCACTCCTTATGGTTCTACATAGAACCATTATTTTTACTAAAGAACCCTTGAAGAACCAATGTGTACATTAGGAAAAACCTTTGAAATTTTACAGCTGCCCGTAGATGAGTTAGACCAATCAGAGGCAACCAAACCTCCATGTGTTGTGACATCACAACCACAACAAAATGGATCACATACAAAAATGTGGATGTTCTAGTCTTAATGGCCCAAAAAAAAAAAAAAAAAAAAAAAAAAAAAAAAAAGAAAATATATATATATATATATATATATATATATATATATATATATATATATAAACACACACACACACATATGTGCATATATATATATATATATATATATATATATATATATATATATATATATAGATAGATAGATAGATAGATAGATATATATATAGATAGATAGATATAGATATATAGATATATATAGATATTTTCCAGAAATTGTTTAGCCGTAGTAAAAAGGGGAAAACCTGCTTAACAGCTGGTCAGGTGAATGTTGTTGTTTAAGGTTGTTTGTATAAGTCGTAGTCATATTCACATTAGTGTATCAATAAATGTATATATTTTTGTGTATCTATCATGAGGACAGACACCAGACGCAGTATTTCCTATTTTGACATTGATGTTCCCCTGTATGTGAAGAAAAACTCATTTTAGCCACTGCGTCATGGGCTGTACATGACTGTCACTGTATAAATGGTGGAGTAGGCTTTGGTTTAACAGATCCCAGAGCAGAGAGGATTTATTCACGATCACCTTGCCCATGTGCCAGCGGCCTGCCATGACTGTTCTTTTAGTCCAAAGTGTTGATGAAGTCATTCTTAGGCGCCACTAAGGATTGAGCTTGTTAAGACGGTCATTTGTTCTGCTAGAGTCAATCACTCTTTTTTGCTGTGGACTCTTTTGCCAGTGCTGTTCCCAGAATCTGTTTAATAGGCAGGTTCCCAAACCCAGATCCTGCAGGGCCACATCATTGCACTGCTTAGTTTTCACTGCTCTAATGCATCTGAAAGGAATCCAGCATTTTCAACCTAAAGCTAAACGTGCACTGTGTTATTATTAGCCTGATTTAACCACCTTTTGCACCTTTCAACAAATACTCTCGTTCAGAAGCAAATTTCCAGCTCGATTGATGATGCTGATGATCTGGTGATGTGATACAGGAAAGTAGTCCATCCATTAGCCCTCTGTTCTAGCTCCCAGGTGATTAACATTTTGAGCTGTTAAAATAAAAAGAAAAAAATCAAAAGCTTTTAGACAGATGACCTAACTGAATGATTAAGTGACTTAGACAGCAACTAATGAGGGAGCTAAGCAAAGGAATATATATGTGTATTAGCAAAGGAATATATATGTGTGTTGATAGAGGAGTTGCTTCTTAAGTTCTGCAGAAATGCATCTTTTCACAAATAACAGCAATTTAACAATTTCATGCCACCTGCCAGTTTGTAGTAGAATGCTTCTTCAGTTTTTGCTGCAGAATAGAACGATATCTGCATTTCCCAACTCCATATTTATCCATAGTTTGGATCTTTTCTGCGTGCCTTGTGTGTACGTGGAAGCACAAACAAGTCCCATTTCAGCAATGCACATGACAACAGTAAGTTTGAGATTTGAAGCTTATTTGTAGCCCAAACCCATTATGTGTGGGGATCTATCTCTGCCTGATCATCTAGTGTACATGCCCTTACCACAAAAAGACAAGAACACGAGAGGGAGTGTGTTGTCGTGAAATAGCATCATGACAATAATACTATATTCACGACCTCGAGTGTTCTATTGCTTTTATGCAACAGTTAAATAAAGTAAGAAATTAATAAACTGAGCCGTGAACGTGGCATTTAATATGTTTTAATGTTAACAGTTCCTTCCGCCAAATTATAGTTCCTTAACAGGCAGCTCTTTTTATTTTTGCCATGTTGGAGTAACAAACTCCAATCACTCTGCACAGTATGCTGTAAGCCTCGCCTTCTGAAGTATAGACTGAGCCATAAAACTGCCGCAATATCAAGTTTAGCTCAGTTTTGTCAATTTTGCCAGATCAGTATTAATTTTGTTTTGTTCCAGCCTGTCTGTGAAGACCAAATGCAACTGTATCCATTTGCTGTTTGTGTAAGAAAGTAAGAAGTAAAAACGTTCAAATGGCTTGAGCATCTCCTACAGCTGTCAAAGTCGTTGCTTAGCAACGGCGTCTCAGCAGAGTGACATGGCGTTTGTGAAAAACCCATGATGTTATGTCAAAATAACAGCCTGATTAGAAGGCTTCTCATTCAGTCAGCTTGCATGGCTGGAACTAACTGTTGTATGATCTTCTGCATATTGCAGAATTTTTTGGGCTACTGTTTTCTAGCATCCCAACACTATATTAATATATTAGCCCTTTTCCCTCTCTGTGGTTAACCAAGTATCCGATTTTGAACTCTTACAGATACTCGAATATCAAAATTAATCAGAATGCATATTCCTGGTCAATTCCAGAACGGTACTTGATGTCTTACCCTACCATATAATTTAAATCAGACTGGCTTGAGAATACTTTCTGATGGACCTGATTTGGCCTTATTTGATGATCCTGACAAGAAATGCTTATATGAAACTAAAGGTATAATAAAGGTATTTATTTCTGTTTATTCATAAAAATGTAGCAACTGCTCAGTGGCTTTGAGTAAATTAAGCCATATAGAGGCCACAGATTATGTTGCTAGAGTATTCATTTAACTAATGAATTGCATCAGGTATGCTGAAGCAGGAAAGGCACTGTGCTGTGCAGAGCTGTGGTCAGACAGGAAAGCTTTAGAACCTTGCTTTAAGCTGTGGTAGAACTGTTCTTGGATCAGCCTCGAACAGCAGCATATTTAGACAGTGAAATATGGAGTGTGATGGAAAGGAGCAAGAGGAGGTTAGAATGTTTAAGGAGCCAAACTGGGGATGGGTGTTCCCCTTTTAATGCCCGTTCAGACACATCTGAGACAGTGTGAATGAATGTTTCGTTTGTCAGCCGGGGTCCAACACTATGTCATAGGGCAGGTGTGTATGTGTTTGTGTATACTTCTCCTTAAGCAGTAGGACATAGGAACAGGACTGTGTGTGTGTGTTCGTGTTAAACTCGCAAAAAGTAAGTTTAAGTGTGTCCTCGTCAATGTGTGATGTAGTGTGCTAAAAGGCTAAGTAGGAGGACCTGAAGGAAACACAGGATGCAGACACTGAAAATGACATCATAGGCCATGCCATGGCTGGGAAGAGACCCAGGTTTAGGTGTTTAGCCGGATTTGCATTTACATTTCTCTAAAAATAAGACTAAAAGGCCTCTTGTAAGACAGAGATGTGTAGTGTGAGTGTACATACTAGGGCTGTCGCAATACAAGATGCCGATTGAACACTGAGAAATACACAAATGGTCACTTGTAACTTAATTTACTTAATTTACATCTTTCATTTTCAAGTTGATTTATTTCATTTTAGGGTGTGTAATTCATTTTACTAATGTGAAAGTGTTCAAATGTTAAATGAATTAACCATTTCTGCTGTAAAATAAATAAAATAGTGACTTGCAATGAATTGCAATTATGTACACAATGTAATAAGATTTATTGTGATTATTTTATTATGAACCTGAACCTGAAATTAATGTGAACGCAACTTAAGCATGGAAACAGGGTGAACGCAGTTTAGTTTTGTTCACTGATTTCCAGTGAAAGTAACCGTGGTGGCATGTTCTAGCTGCTCCATGATTGTAGCCTCTCACTGTCACACTGCTGTGTTAAAGCTGCATGGGTAGGATAAATTGTTAGAACACCAGCTCTGTTGCTGTTCCGGTGTCTCCATATTCAGCGATATCTTACTCCTTTCTTTCACTAACTTTCAGCACTGTGAGCAACACCCCTACCAACTTTGCTCAGGTAACCAGCCCACATCGAGCTGGACCTTCGCTTTAAATCTGTGTGTGATGTCAATACCTGACGTCCTGACGTGGTCCGAAACACTCCCGCCAAATCTGATCCAACAGCTCTGTCTTTAGAATGAATGTTTCAGGCTTTACAGAGACATTTATCAACACCATATTTTAGCAAATTATCTTGACTCAGAGGTGTAAATTCTTTCTGTTTTGACGAAGAAATCTTACATATTGCAGCTTTGTCTTGTTTTGATAGTACTTATAGCTTTCCACTAAGTTATTGCTTTTGTTAGTTTGCTGCTTGTTGATTTATCCATAGATCTCCTACCTGCTAAGATGCCGAAGGTTTACTTTAAAAGCTATGTTTATCATTGCAACACACAGCGCAGAGGCACGCTGGACTATAGCCTGTGCTGCTGTGGGTCGATTGAAAGGTCAAACTAGAAACATGCTTTAAAGAGTCATGGTGTTAATTTATCACATTAAATTTGATGCCTTTAGTAGCTCCACAAAATAAACATTGCCTCATTCAGTGTGTGCTGAAGGGAAGGTTAACAGTGAGTTGACCTAAAACTTTAATCACACTGTGTTTAAGTAAATGGGTTTTAGCTAGAGAAGGCACAATACCACTTTTTCACGTTGTGATTCTGATGTTGTTACGTCAACTATTGGTCAAATCCGATATATGCACTGATATTTTTTCTTTAAAAGGACTAAGCTTTAAAATGATCTGTTTTTCATAGAAGCACTTCACTTAAAATGAGCATCTAAAAGTAGGCCATCAAACGGAAACTTCTCCAACACTCTGCTACCCTACAGGAAGTACTACACAGCTAACAACAGCACATCACACAGTGTGAGTGAGTGCAATTTCAGGATAGATTTAGTCAGGATTGGATCACTTTTTTCCCTCCGATATCTAGCATTTCTGCAGAAATCGCCTCCATACCGAGACCTGGTATTGGATTGGTGTTATCTCTCATTATTGTTTATACTTATTGTTGTTATTTAATTAAAGAATTAGTCCTGATAATTAAGTATGTAATACTGTGATAAGTATTGCTACACTGTTTTGACACTGTGAAGTACTAGTACATAAACTGTTTACATTACCTGTGTGTGTGTGTGTGTGTGTGTGTGTGTCTGAGAGATCCCTTTGTGTAGCTGGTAGAAATACATAAGTAAAATTATTTCAGCTCAATTTCTCATTAGACACAGTGTCCCTAAAACTAGCTGTATAAGCTTACTGTCTTGCTTGGGTTAAGGGGGAATTACACTGATTACTCTGAGTTATCACTATTTTACCATTATGAACATTATATATAAAACTTAGAAGACACACATAGATATTGGACTTTACTAACCTTGGATAGTAAATAAAGTATATTGGTAATGTAGACATCGGGACCCCTGGATCCTAAAACCACCACTATAAAAAAAATGTTAAAAAGCCCTCAGAGTTGTTAAGCTACAAAGAACCATTTGACATGTAAGATACCAAATACTATATTTCAGATTATGGACACTTTCTTTTCTCTGACAAATGGTTTATGCAACAGTTAAATCCTAACAGGCAAAGACATGGATTGGACACAATGATATTGAATGTCAGGACTGCAGTCTTGAAAGAGCACTTTATAACATCCATATGAGATACTGTATCAATATGAAATACAATAGTACAGTAAAGAAAGTTCTACATATGTGTTCAGTTTGGCTTAGATACAGAGAGGATGCGTGTGTGTGAGGGAGAGAAAGCTCAACCATGTGTCTTTCTCTGTGTGGGTTGTGTACATGTGCACGCATGTCCGATACTGTGTGCATGTATGTGTGTCTGGTTATGGATAATTCCTCTGGATGTCCTCTCTGTAGGAGTCTGTCCCCTCACAGTAGTTTTGTGTGTGCTGTAGTGTTCAGACATGGGACATACTGTCTCTTACAGAGGGTCAGCATCAACATCTGCACATCTGAATCCTGAAATGTCATCCTTCTTGCTCATGTGTGTGGTATTCTTGTATGGACTCATCATTTCTGAGCTGGAATTTGGAAAGTCATACGCAAGTAGTAGACTAGATGTGAACTGTGGTTATTCATGACCCCCAAGCTTTTCTATTGTATGCAGTTGCACATTTAGTTGTGCTCTTTATTTAGTTGTCGGTGTTATCTGTGTGACCCATATGTGTCTATGTGAGGACAGCTGTGATGAGCTTTTGGAAGGTCTTTGTAGAAACACTGGGATCTCAGAGTGTTTTGTGTGTGTGTGTGTGTGTGTGTGTGTGTGTGTGTGTAAAAGAAAACTCATCAGCTCCTCATAGATCAGGTACTATTTGGGTGGTGGATCATTCTCAGCACTGCAGCAACACTGACATGGTGGTGATGGTGTGTTGGTGTGTGTTGTGCTGGTATGAGTGGATTTACACAAGCCCTTCATCTCAAACGGTCACATTTGTGCTTGGTGCTTTTTGCAAATATTTTTTTTTCAATAATCCACCTGCATAGAAAGGGGAAATATAAAGAAAGTAAGTAGGAAAAAATGGTGTTAAAGCATTATTTAATATTTAGAGAAAATGTGACTCCTTATAAAACATGCAAGTCCTGGTTTACCACCAAAAATGTTAGATATGAGATAATCAGATAAGCAATGATTTCATCTTTGAGAGATAGCATTCTTGCTTCAGATGTGAAAAAATCCACAGTTTTTGATCATCGTAAGAAGACATCTCAGCGCTACGGGTCTGAAAGGATGTGCAGTTGTAAAGAAGCCCTTACTGGGAAAAAGGAATAGTCAAAAAAAAAGAAGAACATTTCTGAATCTAACAAAGAAGCTGTTGGACTGTCCAACCAAAAAACAAGACCTCAGCATAATTGAATATGTTTAAGACTACTTGGATCATGAAAAGCAGAAGTGAATAAGTGAAGGATGGCCTATAAGTTTTGTACAGTACTGTATGTACCTAGCAATACGTTGATCTGTGTAGCTTTTACCAGCATCGCGGACTCATTTTACTACTATATGTTAGGCTTTACTGGCTGCTTCAAGTACAAAGCTGGTGTAATTCATGTGTGATTAGACTATGAGGTTGCAGATCACTGACAATAAAATCATCAAATAAGTGAAACGTTAAGGCAGTTTTATGAAAGCCTGCTGGTCAGTTAGTAGGTCAAATAGATATTGTGCATCACCCTGAGTGATAAAAGCCACAGTTTATCTGCTAAAACATTAATATTATGCCAGTTCTTCATCCTACCCCCTCGCTCTTTCTCTGTGTGTAGACAGAAAAGTATGTATAGATCTTTTCTATGTCTGGCTGAAGAGGAAGAAGCCAAGACTAAATCCCTGATGGACAAGGCTAATGTATATCAGACTGCAGCCATAGAGCTACAAAGCTCTGCGCATAACCCCAATGAAATGCTCAGCGGGCAAAGCATGCGACGGGGACAGCCATCTGTGCACCAGACACACACACACACACACGCTAGAGGGGTGCCAAATGAATCGATTGGCTGGCTGGGGCATTGGGGGCCGCTAGGGACGGCTGGGGCTAAAGGTAGACTGTGGAGACACCCAGGGGTCACACACACATGGTGTCCCCTTACAGAGCATGTTAAATCAATTAGCCTCTCTTTTTCTTTACGCGCACACAGCTACACACATCAGCTATCACACAGGCTAATCCCTTAGTGGCTGCGTTAAATCAAAATAACAATAAGATGAAAATCCCATCATAACGGCATCTGGCTGAAACTGTCACACTTCAGTTTGGCTGAGTTAAATTGACTGTGTATTAAATTGGAATATGTTGTACTTTGAGACCGGTGCCTGGAGCCTTGCCTGATTCTCAGTTACACATGGCCTAAGCTGTTAAGAGTTTGCATCAGTGCTCAGAGACAGGAAAGCCAGCAGTACAAATTAGCTATGTATATCCAAGCAGTAGAGCTTCAAATAGTCTAATGTAGCTTCAGTATTGTAGCACTGTTAGTCAATCCTAAGACCATCTGCTCCTAGCAAGACTGTGGGCTCTTTTTGGCTTAGCCTAATGCAGCTTTACAAGCTTTATAAAACTGCAAGTCTCCTTCACAGTCCCAGAATTCACTTCTGCACTTTGCCTCAATTGAATTGCCTCTCTAATGTGTTCCACAGAGCTGTTCTGGTACGAAATACAAGCTTCAACCTGATACACCACTTGTTACACAAAGGACAGCTTCTCTCTGATGTTCTCACAGCACATCTGGGGTTTAGATTGGCTTGTTTGTCAATAATCTGCCCTTGAAAGGATGGAGCAAGAATTCTGGAATGGCGGAAGGTTCAGGATAGAACTTGACCAAGGCCTGCTAAAACAACTCTTTACCAACCTCAGTTTTTTGCCTTTCTTCCACTACACAAGTCCTCAGCTGCATGACTGTACAGGGACTTCATTGTATTTTACACTTCATAGGCCTCATTTTCAAAGGGAGACAGGTCTGGTTTGTATGTAAGTCAGTCTAGAACCTGCACTGTTTACACAACCATGCTGTTATAACACTTGCAATTGTGGCTTGGTGTTGTCATGTTGGAATAAGCATGGATATGGAATAGATGTTGGAGGCAGCAGAGGTTGTTCCAAAAGGTTAGTGTATACACACATACACGCCATAACATGACATACCCAGGCTTTTGAACTTTACGCTGGTAACAGTTCAGGTGTTCCCTTTCTTCTTTGAGAAACACGACTTTGATTATTTCCATAAACAGGCTGAAAGGTTGACTCGTCAGACTACTGTGCATTCCAATGTACCTCAGTCCATTTAAGATGGGCTCGAGCCCAGAGAAGTAAGCTGCGTCTTGGAACCTTGCTGACAAATGGCTTATGCTGGGCATAGTCTTAACTTAAATTTGTAACTTGCATTTAAGACAGTTTTTGCCTGTGTGATGTCTATCTTGGAATCATGCCAGTTTTTAATGCTGTGCTGTCTTAGTGATTGAAGGCTATGGGGAGTTAGTTGTGGTTTGTGGCCTTGCCCTTTGCACAGAGAGATTTCTTCAGATGCTCTGAATGTTTTGATGATGTAGTGCACTGTAAAGGGTGAAATACCTGATTTGCTCATTGAGGAACACTGGGCCTCATTCACCAATATCTTCCTAAGTTTTTTCTTAAATTTGATCTTGAGAAAAGTCCTAAGAAAAAGTGTAGGTCGGATTTGTTCTGCAGCCTTAAACCATAGAATTGTTTGCACTTTCTTGTTCTTTGGATTCTGTTCTTGCCTGAGAACAAAGTCCAAATAAGAAAACTGCAGAAGTGAGTTTTAAGAAGAAATTTCTTCTTAAGAACATTCGGTGAATGAGGCTTGTTGTTCTTAAACTTCTGGATTGGTTATCACTGTTTCATTTTGAGAGCTGGAAATGGTGGGGAAGTGGAGTAGTTCGGTGCAGTGATGTTTTCAATGATATTTAAGTTCTTACTGTTGACACAGACCTGCTTCTGCTGATATTGGGGGATCCTGATAAGGACAGAATACCATATTGTGATTGCTATTGGCAAACCACAGTGGTGAGCACTATATGTGACATGAAAGACTGGCCTGCATTATTTTTGACTAAATTATTTTTGATTATTTGGTGATGTGAATGCCTTGGTTCATCAAAACACCCACAAAAACCCATCAGAGAATCTGACAAAGCCATGTTGTACATAACCAACAGCTCTTTTTTGTAATTAAAAGAAAATACAGGC
This sequence comes from Pygocentrus nattereri, assembly GCF_015220715.1. Classification (NCBI taxonomy): domain Eukaryota; kingdom Metazoa; phylum Chordata; class Actinopteri; order Characiformes; family Serrasalmidae; genus Pygocentrus; species Pygocentrus nattereri. The sequence goes on along the minus strand of NC_051219.1, from coordinate 12,359,045 downwards.
AAATGTTGTAATAATGATTAACAAACAGTACATTGTGTGGCACTAATTGAAATCTTATGCATTTAGTTAGTATGAATCTTTTATCTTTTAATTACAGAGATAAAAAAAGCAGTGAAACATTTTCTGATTATTAAAAGATCATATCCTATATTTATGCTAGGGCAGAGCTAGTAAATGAAAAAAAAATGTGTTCCAGGTTTTTTAGTTGCTGGGGGTCCATTTTGCTGTAGCTACACTGTCAATTTAAGAATAGATATATGATCACATTCCACACAACTGACACTGAAGTATCTATATCAAAACGGCACTGAACTGAATTTAATTGAGTTGGAGATGAAACCATCAAAGTAATGTGAGAGGCGGAATGAGAGCTGCTGGGTTAAACTAACGCCATCATGTGTAGCTGGTAATTTCACCACAGATTTGCCTTGAGAGCAATCTTCAGCTTAATGAGGATCTTACCCTGTTAACTCCCCCGAAGCCGAGCTAATTAACCTTATTACTCACAGGGAAAAAAAACACATTTTCCAACAATCTCTCACTTTATCTAATTAAACAACATGTTTTTCTGTCCAACAATTAGTCCCTTAAGAGGTTACACTAACAACGTGAATTAGAAATTAGATTGTTGTGTAGTCAGCAACGCACACATATGCGGAGCAGTTGGCATCTCTCTAAAGGCTGCATCTTATTAAGTTATGCTTTGCCATTTCGTGTTTCCTTGAGGATCTGTCCCACTTGCCAGACACATTACTTATTCCAAAGGGAGCCATTCTCCATCCAGCAAAGCCTTATTTCATTAGCCCAGAAAGAGCTGAAATTAGAATAAGGCTTTGTTTCATGGGCCTAGGTTCCTGTCCGCTTCCCAGTGGTGACTGATACAGCCAGCGGAACAGAGGCCTGCGCAAGACAGAGATTTTCCGTCTTTCCCAAAAGCAGCAGAGTGATTCATTCCGTGCGTGCCGCAACTGCATGTACATCCAGCACATACTGGACACAGTTTCAGGAATACTTTCACACAAGCATGCAAAAAAATTAATAATAAAATCCAGCTATACAAGCTAATCTCATTTTGAGTTGTGTTTAACAACTGAAGGTTGCCAGGTTTTTTTTTTTTTTTTTTAACCACAGTGGCAATACATAGTCATGCTAACTGGCCTCTATTGCCTTTCAAATGAAACTGGCCACATGAGCATTTGTGTGTGAAATGCTAACATTGGCATATTTGTGTGGAGCATTTTACTTAGAAACAGAATTTTATGTTCTGAAGCCGATTTTATTCACGTTTCTGCTGTGACCCCTACAGATTCGTATGTCCTTATAGCCTTTTGTACATGGGATAGTCAGCAAAAAGCCATGCTTTACCTAACCAGCAGCTCCTCTCTTTGTAATGAAAAGAAAATTGTTGAGTGCATGAGCATGCCTGTGGTATCTTTTTGACCCATGTGAGGTTTTTGCCGATGCAAAAGTCATTTTTCAAGTTCAAGTTTCTGTTAATTAGGCATTACTCCAGACATAGTCACTAGCATCCGTAAGCAAACGAGCAAAATGATAAGTCCTTGATGATTTGTGAGGTGCCTGAGCTGAGTTAGCTCACAGTACAGGCCTTCAGACCTCTAATCAGAGCTGCGTTTTGCTATCTGCTACCCAAATCAGCTTAACCTAAAACAGATCCACGTGTCCACCCCTTCTGTGATTGACAGCTTGTCATTCTCTGTTTGCAGCTCCATTGAGTGTGGTGAGATAGCATCTCCCAGTCAGAGCAGCAGGACTTTGATGTGCAATGGGGAGTGGCCTGGGTGACCCCGCCCACTGTGGGTCAGCCTAGATAGAGATCAGGACGATAGAGGAAAGGGTTAGATTAGCAGTGCTGGCTCTATACAGAACTCGATTATATATGTGTTTATATGCAATGTACTCAAAATATTGGCGAAAGAGAGAAGTATATTGAAAACTGAAGCACATATTCTTTAATTAATCAACAAACTGAGAGCATATCTGCTGTACATTCTGGACAAATGTCATTGTTTTACTCACCTAAATTAATGTTTTGCGGAGAGATATGTGTGTTTGTTTACTTTGACGTAAAAACTGCTAAAATAATGGGCACCCACCACTATCAGCCACCTCACTTCCGATCGAAGATTGCCTGGGTTTCCTGTAACTCGTCTTTCTGCTTAAAACAGCGTATTGTGTTTACAGTGAGATTAAGTCCACTGTGGACACCTTTACTCTGTATAACATTAGTTACCATACCCAAAAACTTTTCACCTCAGTTTGACGGAAAACAACTAATAGAGACAAATATTCATACAAATGGAAATAGTGTTGTGTGTTGCTGTGATTTTGTGTATGCAGAACTACAACACTGTTAGCGATACTTAAATATTGTTTTCAGAAGTGATTTTTTGTAAGAATAACAAATATTGTTTAAATGCCCTACTAAGACGGGAGCTTCTGAGTTTGAATTTCCTTACAGATATTGGCAAAGAGGGGAATGGGAATTTCGCACTATGCCAAAGCTGCTGAAACTGGAGGGCGGACGATTTTGGGGGGCATTATGTGTGCTGTTTGTTAATGACCTGAACATGTTATTGTGACAACACAGACTTTGTGACATCATGATTAATTTAGTTCCCATGTATGGATTAAATGGACTGTAGACAGAACATGTTTTAAAACTTTTTGAAATGGTGTTTACATCAAACTTTCATTTCCAAAAAGCAAGAGACATTCAATTTTCTGTATTCTGGGTCTTTTAATTTCACTTCCCTTCCATAACTTAACTGTGCCTCAGTGCCTCACACCATGACTGTCCATTTTCAGCAGTATAGCCACAGAGCACACATACTGTAGTGAACACTACACTACAGTGCTCCTTTCTGTTTTCAGTTATTCAGCAGTAGTTGAAGATATTAAGTGCATTACAGTTTGCAGAAGCACCAGTTAAAAGGCCCTGGGCGGTTGGATGTGTGTCTAAGCAGAGTGCCAACAGAAAATTGCCACATATTTTCAGCTCTGAAATTAAATTCCACTTGCATGACTGTTGTACTATTTTAGAATGTGGCATTTATACTTTACAACTTTTCTGCAAAAAATGCAAAGGATTCTGATGCATATCATTATTGTGAACATGTCTTCAAGTGTCATGATGTTATATTTGTGCCTTAGATTTTGCCATTCTCATATGCATCAAGTCCTCTCAGCTCATGTCTTGGCTCTTATTAGATCCACTCCTGTCTGTGGGCTGACTGTCTGTGGGCTGTCTGTTGGCTTGACAACTGTATTTAAACAAGGTGTGCTCCAGTGTGGTGATGATCATGATTATGTGTGTGTGTTTAGGTGAACGCCCTTATCAGTGCCCTTACTGTGACAAGGCCTTCAGCAAGAATGATGGGTTGAAGATGCACATCCGTACACACACTCGGGTAAGACCGAACAGTTCCGTCCACTTTCTCCCTCCCTTACACGCCCACAAATGCATAAACATCTGACCAACTGATATTCCTGATGAGCTGACCGACACATATGGACATTCTTTCCCATGCACATATCTGCACACATGCACACTCATAGCGGATGAATATTTCTTTACTTCTCTGTCTGTTCATCTGTCTCTCTGTCTGTGCTTGAGTGGTTCTGTTCATGTTTGGGTAAAGCATGGGTTTGCCTGAATGAATATGTTTTCTCTGTCCTCTTGCCTTCCCATACCACCTTTAACTAACACCTTTATGTGTGTGTGTGTGTGTGTGTGTGTGTGTGTGTGTGTGTGTCTCTGTATTTGCAGTCTATGCAAAGATTTGGGCATCCCTGGTCACATCACGTTTTGTTGATTTACTGGGTAAAAATAAATTAACAACAACAAAGGGCTGCACATTTTAATTCACAATAACGGGTTATTTGCTGATTTTAACATATTGGGAAAACATAAAACATATAATGTGGCCTGTGCAAAAGCTGTGGCACATTTATATTTTTCCACTCTATTGAAATATACACTACTCACAAAAAGTTAGGGATTTTTGGCTTTCGGGTGAAATTTATGGAAAATGTAAAAAGTTTACGCTACAGTGATATTATATCATGAAAGTAGGGCATTTAAGTAGAAGCATGCAATGGTGATTTCCTCATCTCAAGCAATTTATTGAAACAAAAGCCAACAAAAGTGGTGGGTATACCCCAACAAAAAATGTCAATGTCTCAATTACATTTACATTTACATTTACAGCATTTAGCAGACGCTCTTATCCAGAGCGACTTACAAGAACTTACATTACATTACATTACAATAACTTGTCATGTGCCCTCGAGTATCAATTACAGCTTGACAACGACGTCTCATGCCGTTCACAAGTTGACTCATTGTCTGCTGAGGCGTGGCATCCCACTCTTCTTGCAGGGCGGCCCTCAGATCATTGAGGTTCTGGGGTACAGAGTTATGAGCCTCTACATGGGGACTCAGCTGATCCTATAGGTTTTCTATGGGATTCAGGTCTGGAGAAAGTGCAGGCCACTCCATTTGAGGTACCCCAGTCTCCAGCAGCCGTTCCCTAATGATGCGACCTCGATGAGCTGAAGCATTGTCGTCCATGAAGATGAAATTAGGCCTGTGTTGTTCATGCAGAGGCACAATGACTGGATTAATGATGTTATTCATTAGTATGGGCCACTGGGTCACTGTACCGTTCACAAAGTGTAGGGCAGTTCTGTATTGACTAGACACACCTGCCCAAACTAACACCACCACCTTGCCCTGTTAGAGAACAGCAAGTTGTGCAAAAAGTACTGAAACATTGAACAGTTGGACATTCAAAAGTTTAGAGAAGGTCACATTAAGTTCACCTGTAAAGGTTCGAGTGCATTTTAGGTTCATCCTGAAATTTCACCCGAAAGCCAAATATCCCTAATTTTTTGTGAGTAGTGTATAACCAGAAATTGTGCATTAAAAATTGTGTAGAAATTTAATTGAGTTCTCTGTAGAGGATGTGCTTTCTTACTTTCATTTAGAAAATCAACAAAACATGTAAGCTTGTCTCTTATTATAAGGGAGCTATTAAGAGGGGCAATATGTTTATATATTGGTTAGGGCTGTCAAATTCACAGCATGGGAGTAACTGAAAATAACAGTTTTTTTTGAAGAAAGTTTAAACGGAGTTTTTCATTTAATTTTGCCGTTGGGCTTCAGGGTAGAACTGCGACTGGTTCTAATGGTCAGTCTAGAAAATAGCATTAAAACATTAATAATTTAGCATGTTGTTGCCTTATCAACTTCCACAACACTAATATTAGTGCATATGAGCATCTGTGTGTGAGCCTCATGGGGATAGACTGAATTTTACAGCACTATGTACAGCAACAGGATTATAAAACTGTTTCTGTGGATATTTTTAGGCATCATGTCATTTAGCTGGTTAGGAAAATGCCTCTTCTCCACAGGATGAGCTGTCTCAGAGTGTCTTTTCTCAAATACAAGCAAATGCACTTTTTTACCAGATGGTGAAACAGGATTTGGAGAGAACCCAGTTCAATTAGAGGTAGGAGGCAAGGGGATGGCATTCCTCCAGGCAAAAAAAAATCATTCTGCTATCCCCTTGGCCCATCTCCTTTGGACTAAAGGGGGATTCCAATATTTAAAGATTTTTAAATAATTCAATTGTTAAGGTAAACAAAGTAATTCAGAGGTTCATTTTTTACATGAAATGGAGCACTGTAGCAGAACATACCAACTTTCTTTACAGTGGTAGTGATAGGAACCAGGGGTTGCAGTGCCTACAAAGCAAATCTATTTACTATCCAGTGACCCTACACGTCTTTGAAGTTTCATAAAACATTGATTATGGTAAAATAGTACTAAATCTTGAAAGAAAAAAAAGTTTCCTTTGAGCAATATTTTGCCTTATAATGCCCTGTATGCCTGCATGCAAACGCGATTCAGGCCAAATCTTTCTCAAAACTAATATAAAACAGTGCCTCAGGTATCAGACATTGTATCTGTTACCATTTCATGTAGTAACTTTCTGTAATGTAGTTTTAAGAGGCATTAAATGCGTTTGATGTCTGGTTCCTGTCACCACCACTGACTAAGTTTTTCTAGAATGCCGTATTTCACTTCAAACTACTGTGCATGACTTTATTTACATCTAAACCATTGAGTTATGCAGAGATTTAGAAATATTTTGTGGAATTCACACCTTAACCTCTTCAATTTCTTGCCACCACCGTTGGATCCAAAATGCACTTCATCATATTCTTCATAACTTTCATATTTCATAAGCTACATTCTAAAGGTGGGGGTCTTTTTTCCAGTCAAATAGAAGGGTGATGTAATTTTAAACCCTTATAATAAAAGAAGCTGAACTCACAAATTTTGGTCTACTGAAAGTCGACCTATTTTCCCACAAATCTGGGCTATAAACTATAAACAGATGGTGTCTTTTCAGTGATGTACTTACTAAAATATTATTTTAATAAAAAATTAATACAAATATTATTTTTATAAAATAATACAAAGAAAGTAAGATTTTTGGCTTTCAGCAGTAAATTGTAAACATATAGCATGTATATAGTATATAGTGTATAGTATGTATATGATCATATAACACTTTCTGTTAATTTGAGGGGAACTTCTACCACATAAATAAATTGACATTTATTTCATGTAGTTACTGAATAATTTGCTTTACAATTTGGTCACGTAAATTCAGATGGAAAAATCAAAACATACTAAAATAAATAAATAAATATACCTGATAAACAAATATACCTGATATAACTGTAATACACACCTGTTCTGCGGTTTACCCTGACATGTGTGTTAATGATATTTCAGTTCATTAGAGATATTCCATCCACATTAGAGATTTACACTCCAAGTTGTCATCACAACAGGGCAAAAAGAAGTTTGTACCCAGGAGGTGCTTATGTAGAAAATTCCATGCATTTTCATTAGAAAAAGTTTAATAATTTTAGAATTACAACTTAAACTTATTTCTGTATAAACAAATGCGCAGATTAAAGACTGTATAAGCCAAGGGATGTCCGATAAGACTTTGGGTTAAGACTTTGTCAGCGCTAAAAAAGTAAGTAAGCTACAGTTCCTGCCCTGTACTTTGAACCCAACGTCCCTTTTGAATTCTTTTTACAATTCAACCACGGTGCATGCATGAGTGTCTGTGTGTTTGAAGGATATCCAAGGGTATGAAAAAGCTTATCTCCATACCCTTTGATTTGCTATGCTTCAGTAAGCTGGAGCTTACTGTGACTAAGCAAACATAGTCACACACACTCTCTTGTGTGTAGGGAGTATCTCTTCTTCAGCTCAGATGTGCTGTGTGTTCAGTAGGTGAAATGAGGACATGGCAAACAATCGTCCATCCCAGTTTGAACAAGGAAAGTGAAGATACATTTGGATGCAAAAGTGCTACGTTACACAATATTACTAAATCAGTGCTTCACTGTAGGCATGTTTACATGCAGCCTTATAATCCGTTAATAATTCGATGAATAGCTTAATCGGAGTATAATATATCTGTGTATACACCCTAGTCGGAATAGACTAGTCCGATTGAGGCTGTTCGGAATACAGCTTCTTTCCGATTGAATGAGGTGAGTAATCCTGTAAATAATCAATTAAACAGAAGAATAATAGCTGCGTAAATGCATTTATCTGATTACATTCCCAGTAGAAAAGTGTAAGTGCGCATGTGCATCACATCATAGCGAAAGTTTCAAATATTCAACATGGTGGGCTCAGGGGAGACGAAGTTTATGTTATAATATTATCATAATAAAATCTTCAACTTTTTAACTATGTGGACAAACTGATTTAAAAGGAAAGTAAAAAATCTCAGTAGCAGTGGTGCCAGTGCAGGTCGTAATCCAGTCTCTCAAACCACAGCAATTTAAGAAGACTAGGATTATCTCTTAATACTGCCTTATATATCAAAACTTGATCGTGCTAGGCCATTCTCTTCTCAACCCAGTTAAAATAAACAGAGCTGAGTATCTGACACTGAGAAAATGATTATTGTTACTGATGAAACAGTTGTGGTGTTTAATGCTATAATCCATAAATAAAGATCTTTCCTTTTTCAGATTCTAGTGTAGCAAGTTTCAAGACTGTGGCTCACTCATCAAAAGCTGTGATGTTAGTCTTTGCTACTTTTATCATTTATTAGAAAAACAGAATTTCCACAGAAACTTGGCCTTGTTTACTATACCGCAGGCCCGTCCAGTGCTTCTGCATTACACACTGTCTTATACTGCACACTAATACATCACACTGACACATAATAACTGCTGAACAGCACCTCGCCTACACACACATGTAGGAAAAATGTCCCCATAATGATTGGACAATGAGAAAATTCAGACTTTGTGTCATTTTTTTTTTTTTGTCTTCCTGGGTACACATTTTATTCAAAATGCAGCTTTGACTTGGGCATACTAAGTAAGCCAAAACATTTATTTGTAATTACTACATTCAGCCCTCTGTTATTGTTATTATTGTCACTGTGCCATGCTATTTAAACGCAATTACGTAATTACTCACATAGTTACATGATGGATTTATGTTTACTTTCTCTGTCAGAGTCTAAAGTTCAGATTTTTCCTTTTCTTTAGAGGAAATGACAAATCAGAAACATTCATCTTTCTGCAACACAAGACTTAACACACAGTAGTAGCTTTTCATCAAATTAATATATATATATATTTTTTTATATATATGTTTTATTAAATCTTCTGGCCAGTATTCCTTGGCCACACCACCACAACCGTCCTTTTACGGAGACATTCATTTTTCCTTTTTTATTTCATTATTAATGTCACAACTTATAGTTTATTAATGGTCGTACAGATATAAGATGATGTGGTACCACAGCCATCCAACCCACACCTCCACCTACATTCACTCCTCCTGCCCACCACACCCCCGCTGCCCACCTTTCCCACCCCTTCAAGTGAAAGGAAAGACAGAGACAGCTGACCAGGCAGAAGAAGAAAGAGAAAAAAATATTTTGACAGTGGACAAACTGGGCAGGACAGGACACACAAGAATGTTTAACAGAACAATATACAGAGTAGTAATACCCACTTCCTATACAGGCTTTTAACTTTTTTTCTGGAAAGATAAATCAGCTCTCCATATATTGTAAAAACTGTGATCAGTTTGGTGTTATTTTTTAAACTTTGCTGAAAGTTGCAGTGATCTATAAGAAGGTTAAGCCAGTGCTTTATTGGGCAAAAAAAAACACAGTAAAACGTCTTTTACTGCCTACAATGTCCTACAAGTGCGGAATTGATTGAAAGCTTAGAATCTGCATTTTCAACAGAATTCGTCTACTTGTTTCTGAGCTACAACTGAGAAATAATTACTTTAAAATCATCTTGCTTTTTGTTATTACTGGTAATAACTGTGACATCTAACTGTTCACCCTTAGAAGTTGAGGTACTTTTATTTTACTATTCCAGTGTAAAAAGTTAAACAAATCAGAAGTTTAAGCTCATTTTGAAGTTTCACTGGGTGTAAAATGTGTGTTCACCCTGTGTGTTTGAGTTGAATAAAACAGTTGTATTGCTTGATATTACATTTTTACAGTGTACATATTTAGAATCAGAAGAAGTTTTATTGCCATTGTCACTGAACAGGATTCACAGACTAGGAATTTGCTTCGGCATGAAGGTGCAACATAAAAACAAGTAGTAATAAGCATGCAAAATTAAGTCCACATAAATAAATACTCTATGCAAATATAAAATATAGATAGAATGAATAAAAATAAAAAATAAAAATATAAAAGGCATGTACAACAGTACTATATACAACGTGGAGTAGTGCAATTCAAGTAAAGTGACCAAGGCAGGGTTATAAAGAGGTAAGTGACGTGATTATATATTGTTCTTGAGTCCAATGGCAGAGGGGAAGAAACTGTTCCTGTGGCGGGAGGTTCTGGTCCGAATGGACCGAAGCCTCCTGCCCGAGGGGAGTGGATCAAATAGTCCGTGTGCGGGGTGAGAAGGGTCTGCTTGGAGAGATGGGAGGCTGTAGCCTATCACCTTCTCAGCAGAAGGTGATATAATAAGCGGTTTCTTATTATAATTACATAATAAGCAGTGACTTGTATTCAGTTTATATTCTCTATTCATCGGTTCCAGTCTGTACTTTCTACTTTTTATTAGAGCATATATAACAAGAAAACATTGCAAAAGTTTTCATTACATTCGAATCATGGCGTCATTTGTCTAACAATACAAATACAAATAACACAAACATGTTATTGACTGAAAGTTTAGAATCTGAACTTTTTTGATGTCATTTTGCCAGCAGTAAAGGTGACTTGTAAGGACTAACAGGTAGAGTTTAGTCCTTAGAACAGGTAGGTTTTAGTAGCAGATGTCTAGTGTTAAAGAAATTACACCTCACACACATTTCCAGCTCAGACTGGAGCTGTACTGCAGTGCAATTAGACCAGGCTCTACCATCATGACTGTAGAATCAATGCAGAGTCCTCAGAGCGCCGAGATCCTGCCTCTTTACTGGAAAAGTTATGAGCTGACGTCGGACACACAGCAGAGCGAGAGCAGCGTTGATGATGGCATAATGAGAACGATGCTTTGATGATGTCATAGAAAATGAAGAAAGACAACCAAGCCGAATCTGCAGTTTTACTTACATTTTTGTCTGAATCAAGCCATTAAAAAGTCAGGTGTTAAATATAAACCGTTAACACTCTGTTACACCCCCTCCCCCCCCCCCCCCCCCCCCCCCCCCCAAAAAAAAAAAAAAAAAAAAAAAAAACATTTTGTTTTCCTTGACTTAACAAAAAAACGCTGGACGTCCACGCACAGCTCTATCTCACGATTATGGGTCAGAAAAAGTAAAGATGGACAGCTGCTGCAGATGTGATGGTTTACCACTGTCCTCCTCTACACGTCAGTGTTTTGTCTTTGTCTCTGAGCCTTGACCTTTCGCATTTTTTGCAAGTGTGTCGTACGGCTGAAACTCCAGCCCAGTATTTTTATGACTGATCTGATACTTGTTAAACTGACAGATTCAACAATGAGCTCTTCCAGTAATTCATTTGGCATGGTGGAGTATAAACACCAGAGACACCATCTCTCTCTCTCTCTCTCTCTCTCTCTCTCTCTCTCTCTCTCTCGCTGTTTCTTTCTCCCTGTCTTTCTTGTTATTTCTCTCTGCCTCTCACTGTGTCTCTCAAACTGTTTCTTTCTCTAATTCTGTTTCTCTTTCTGTCTCTCTCACACACTTTCTTTCTCTCGTTCTCTGTTTGACTTTCACTCTCTTGCTTTCCTTTTTCCTTCTGTCTCTCTTTTTATTTCTCTCTTCTCTCTATCTATGTGTCTTTCTCTCACACTCTCTCACTCAAGGCTGAACGATTCATCATGTTTATATCATCGCACTTTTAAAATCGCACTTTTAAAATCACAACAACTGATTTAAATAATATCCTACATGATTTAATATTGCCTTACAAAGTTATAAATGGGGAAATTTCAGCCTTTAATGCAGAGCTTGTGCACTGCCAATGTGGCACACTACTTTCAGCATTCATGCCTCAAACCTGAAAAAGTGCCTGTGCTGATGTTTTTAGATATTAAAAACAAAGCTGGGGGGCTTCATTATTTGCTTTTAAATCAGACTTGTAATATTAATCAGAAAACTAATGATTACATATTCAGATGTATAGAAATCATTCAGCACTACTGTAAGTCTCACTTGCTGTATGTCTCTTTTGCTTTCTCTCACTCTGTTTCTTTTCTGTCTCTCATGCTTTCTTTCCCTCTTTCTGTCATTCGCTCTCTCAGTATCTCCCCGTCTCTGCCCCTCCATCTCTTTCTGCCAAGTCTTTTGACAAGCACACATGCACACATTCACTCTTGATCTTCAGCACTTGGTGTGGGTGTGGGTGAGTGTGGGTGTGGGTGTGTGTGCTCGGGCCATAAGATAACTCAGTTTCCCAGGATCCTTTCTTCCTGTGTCCACCTGTTCCCATGACAACTAAACCTGCTAAATCAGGGCCAGGTCTGTGCTATCTGTGTCCAGCACCCTGTCACATAAGAGCTTTTTTACTGAAGCGTTCAAGCACAGAGTTGAAGTTGACATTGCCCAGGGAGTATCCAGAGTGGAGCATGTTGATGGGCTTGTGCTGCACAGAAGAAGAGATAATGCATTGTGTGTATTAGGGTCACAAAGTATAGATAAAATACTAGTACGGTGATAATAATGCTACATATTGCAACTGCAATATGACTTGAAATATATTATGGATTTTTCTCAGTTGCTTGAACGTATTTGTCCATTCCGAAGCCATTTTCTCAAAACGAGTAACGTGATATTAAAGTGATGCTTGCTAGCCAAAATAGCACATTTGATTTGCAGAATGGTCTGACCCCCATAAAATACTAAACACATGCCACAAAAGCAAACGTGTCCATCAAGCAGTTTAACTTAGGTTAGTAAATTGAGCAATTCGAGCACACAGTAAATAACAACCTAAATAAACAGGATTGTTTAAAACTATTCAGCATTCATTAGTACTGTATGGCTATGCTGTCTGTGCTGTCAGCTGATATTTTGCTGTAAATTATTTTACAACATGCAGATGTGCTGGAATAACACCTCTGGGAAATGGTTCTTTTTTTCTGGGTAGTTTTACTAGAGATACATTTGAGTGCAAAACACTAAATCCTGCAACTAAACTGACCAAAGATTTCACCCAAAATTCTCAGAAACAAACAGAAACAAATTTTCCTGCTTTTGTCTTTTTCCCATATTCTTGAAAGACAGGCAAGAGCATAGAATACTGAACTGAAATTTCCTGTAAAATTCAGACAAAACAACTGTAGGCCAGATCATCGGTCATAGTTTAGAAGAAGGGTCCAGCACACATCTAAGTCCATACATTTAAGCATCCATTATACATTTGTAAAAAATTGTTAATCTTTTTTAATTTGGAAAAAAGTAAACAGTAAAAATGGCATGTTTCTGAATATCTCAGGCCAAATCTTTTTGATATTTTTCTATCAAAAATAGAAAATTGTGTTAAAGGTGAAAACAACGAGAATTTGTTAACGTATTTGCAGAAGGTTAAAGCTTAAGTTGACCCCAGTTTCATTAAATGTATTTTGAGAGAAACTGTAAAACCCATTGGTGACTAAATAATGTGACTTGGTTGACAGATTTGTATTGTTCTCACTGAAATAAGGGACCTTTCTTGGATTACAGGAAAGCGTTAATTCATCAGAACACCCACAGCAACTCTTGTCTGAAACTGGAATTGGTCAAAATATGCACAAAAACCCTGACTGGTTATCAGCTTCATTTACTTAATACCTATCATTTTATCTGTCTGCCTGTGTGTGTATGTAAGAGTGTGCCTGGCTGGCACTCTTCTCATTTCCTCTTCTTATTTCATACTTTAAACCATACTGTGTGGCAACATGTGTGTGTGTGTGCAGGTCAGTTTCACACAAGCTAGATAACGATCACATATACAAGAATGAAAAGTGTGTGGGGGGGAGGAGTGTTGCTGCAGGGTGGATTGCAGTGGGAGTAAGTCTTTGGCCTGTGAAATTTGTTCCAGGTGTATTTCCAGAAAAGACACTTAATTTGTTTACGTTACAGAATCTTCAGTTATATAACAGTCTGTGTGTGTGCGTGTTCGTGTGTTTTCTTTAATGTGTGTGGATCTGTTGTTTTTTTAATAAAATAATGTTATTTTGCATTTTTCATGAAAACATTGTTTTTGCAGTTTCTATTTATTAATGGTCTTTCTCTCTGTCTGTCTTGTCTGTTTCTCTCTCTCCTACCTACAGGAGAAGCCATATAAATGCAGTGAGTGTAACAAGGCCTTCAGTCAGAAGCGAGGTCTGGATGAGCACATGCGTACACACACCGGAGAGAAGCCCTTCCAGTGTGACGTTAGTACTGCACCACACTCCTCACACACACTCACACAGCCTTACCACAGTCCACAGGCTCTTGCAGAAGGAGAAGAGACAGCAGTGGGTTGTGGGTGCTGTATGACGTTGGTCAGGTTGAAGCCTCAGACCACTGAAGTTAGGCTGGCCTTAACTCTGTGCAATCCTGGGGCTGGAGCCATGATTGGATTTAATCTTGTACTGGTGTGGGACCGCCCGCAAGCACTCCATGCTACACCCTTTGAGCTACACTTTAAGAAAGCTGTTCACAACTATGCTGTTTATTACTGTTCTACAGAACCATAGTAACAGACAAACTGGAACATCAGGATCAATTAATCAGTATATTGTTTTTGTATGTGTTCCACTACTGTGAAAATAGTTCCTCCAGTCACTTTTTTGTTTCAGTGTTTAATAATTATTTATAAAAAGAAGTCTGAATCATACCAAAACAATCAATTTAAGTCCTGGGAAATCTGGAATTTAGTACTGCATGTGCTCATTTCCTTAAGAATTATAATCAGATTTAATCTTTGAGATTTATATTCCGTGTGTGTGTGTGTGTGTGTATGAAAGAGACAGAGAGTGGATGTTTGTGTTCATGGGTATGTACAGTACTGAGCCAGAATCAGAGACCACCCTTCAGTTGTTTATTGTACAGTCAATACAGCCTGTAGGTGCACCTTTTATTTTATATATATATGTATATATATGTAGATCACTGCTGTCAGAAGAAAACTACAGGAGAAGGAAAAATCATGCTTTACTATTAATGTAAGTCAATGGAACCAGACATTTGCACACAATGTAAAAAGCAACAGGGATTTTCAAATGACGTCTTCTTTCTTCTTCTTTCGGCTGATCCCACAGCGCATCATCTGCCTCCATCTTGCCCTATCCACTGCCTCCTCTACTTTTACACCAACCATCTCCATGTCCACCTTCACTACATCCATAAACCGTCTCTGAGGTCTACCTCTTCTCCTTCTACCCGGCAGCTCCATCTCCAACATTCTTTGACCAATATATCCACTATTCCTCCTCAACAGATATCCAACCATCTCAACCTGGCCTCTCTGGCTTTATCTCCAAACTGCTCCCCCTTCACTGTCCCTCTGATCTGCTCATTTCTAATCATGTCCATCCTTGTCACTCCCAACGAAAATCTGAGCATCTTCATACATCTTCCATAGCACCATAGCAGGACGCACTACTGTCTTGTAAACCTTCCCTTTCACTCTTGCTGCTATCCTTCTGTCACACATCAGCCCTGACACCCGTCTCCACCCACTCCATCCTGCCTGCAACCTCTTCTTCACCTCTTTTCCACACTGTCCATTGCTCTGGATGGTTGACCCAAGATATTTGAAGTCATCCACCTTTACGACCTCTACTCCTTGCATCTTCACCTTTCCACCTGCCTCCCTCTCATTCACACACATGTATTCCGTCTTGTCTCTACTGACCTTCATTCCTCTCCTCTCCAGTGCAAACCTCCACCTCTCCAGATTCTCTTCCACCTGCTCTCTACTCTCACCACAGATTACAATGTCATCTGCAAACATCATGGTCCATGGAGCCTCCTGCCTGACCTCATTGGTCAACCTGTCCATCACTATTGCAAACAAGAAGGGGCTCAAAGCTGATCCCTGATGTAACCCCACCTTCACCTTGAAACCATATGTCACTCCAACTGCACACCTCACCACTGTCTCACTATCCTCATACATGTCCTGCACCACCCTAACATACTTTTCAGCTACACCTGACTTCCTCATACAGTACCACAGTTCCTGTCTTGGCACCCTATCATATGCCTTCTCTAGATCCACAAAGACACAATGTAGCTCCTTCTGACCTTCTCTGTACTTCTCTACCAACACTCTCAATGCAAAAATTGCATCTGTGGTTCTCTTTCTGGGCATGAAACCAAACTGCTGCTCACTGATCTGGACCTCTCGCTTTAGCCTTGCTTCAACAACTCTTTCCCATACCTTCATGGTGTGGCTCATCAACTTTATCAGCTTACGTCAAAAAATTAAAAACGACAAGAATGAAGATACAGGAGATACTGTGCACCCACTTGCTTACAGTTCTTCAAAGAATTTGCAGGGATATTTACGTTGAGGTCTGGACTCTGGGATGGTCATTTCATTGTTCCAAGAACACCAGCAGCTTCTTTGTTAGATGATTAGATTGTTTGATTTCTTCTTTTTTGTATTTCTTTTACCCAGTAATAGATTTTTGACAGCTATGCATCCTTTCAGACTCATAGCATTGAGTTGTCTTCTCACAGCGGACAAAAGATGGATAGAAACTCCTGTGGATGTTTTCAGATCTGAAGCAGCAGTGGAGCTTGATTTTTTTCCTCTCTCTCAAAGATGAAGTTTTAAGTACAGTTCATCTGATGGGGACAGTTCTTGAAAAATTAATAACTTCTACTTAATGACCGTTGTGACTAGAAATTGCATAAATGAAGGGTGGTCTCTCACTTTATGTTCTCTAGTGGAGTGAGAGAGGGAGAGTTTGTTTATTTTTGTGTGTGTGTGTGTGTGTGTGAGTGAAAGAGAGAGAGAGAGAGAGTTGGAGTGGATATGACTACATTGATGGAGTGTTGCTGTGCTGTTGGAGCCACAGAGGAAGGATGTCCTGCCAGGCGGACACAAGGCCGAAACCGCCCTGCAAAAACTGACCGTCTGACCACCACACACACACACACACACACACACACACACACACACACACACACACACACACACACCAGCTGGACCTCACACCCAGAGAAGCCCAGTTCCAAACCACACCGTTAAAATAACACAAGGCCTTCTCATCTCCTGTCTGTCAGTGAGGGGACAGCAGACTGTCTTGTTGAGAATGAGCCAAACCAGTTGGCCAGGACCAAAAATAATGATCTTTCTTATGTAGCAGTGAATTTGAGGAAATGTAGCACAGTCTGTAAGTGTTTGAATAGTGACACATTTCACTGTGCACCGATATAGAATGCCTGAGCTGTGAAAGATAAGGTGCAATTACTACATTACTGTGGCTGATAGAAAGAAAAATAACAGTTCATTTTCTTTTTTTGACATTTTAAAGATGCCAAGCACTCAAAAATGTGTTTTTGGCTAACTCTGCTTGGATGACTTATTATTATTATTATATAGACACATATATATAATATACATATATATTATATGTATCAGATGCCTTACTGTAGGGCAGAGTTCACACGTGTACATTGAAAGCACCCACTTTCTCAGTACATTCGAAAAAAGTAATACATGGGGCTTTAAATAGCAGCTTAGTTTTGTATGTCACAAATGAGCTTGAAGCTATCATGGTCCAATGTACGGGAAGTGACTTGAGCCTGCACTGGCAGTGTAAAACCAGCATCAGTTGGCTCTCGTTAAGGGCAGCATGAGAGCCTGAGCAGAAAATGTGTCGCTCAACCTCCCTTTGCTTCAGCCCTGACATCCCATGGCAATGCAAGAGTTTGCATGCAAAAGTTTCACCGCAGCACATGTCCATGCAGGCTCACCGACGACTCAAATCTGAGTGAGTTCTATGTAATTGTGTGTGATGCAGTTAGCCTAAGCTATTTTTACTCCATATTCGCTGCATTAGCCTGGTGAGGAGGCCTGAGCATTACCCACAACACAGATTCCTCCTTTAGAGGATAAAGACTCCAATCTGAGTGGATGAACTTGCTGTTGATGTGTGAAGCTGTTAGCTTAAGCCACTTTTTGATTATATCCTTGCAGGGTAGTTGGGGAAGGGGCGAGGTTTAGAAACAGGGCACCAGGGCAACGTTTACAATTTGCATAATTGTGCATATTCATAGCTCTTCAAATTCTTGGTGATACTCTTATGCCATTTTTAGTAGTTTGTTGGGCTTAATTATATAACTTAAAGAAGAATGTATAACAGTTGGTCAGAGTGTCAGATGTAAAAAGGAACATTGTTTGATTTTACATAGCCATGATGTAGTTAAATTAGACATAAACACTTGTAAACTTTTACACTACTGGTTTGCAAATAGTTTATTTTCAGACACTATCCAGAGCCTCTTACCAAGGTTGGGTATTGTAGCGTTAATAGTCTTATCTCAAGGACAAGTGACATTGTGATGTTGCAGGACAGAGAACTGAACCTATAATCTTCCATGCATGGAGTAGTGATGTTTTCCATTATGCTGTACACTTGAGTGAAAATAATGGAAATGCCCACTACTAGGGACTACATGTGTGTGAGTGCACGCAAGCTCAGAGCAGAGTGCAGAGTTATCGATTGTAATTCCGGTATTCCTCTGATAAAAAGAATCAGCTTTAGCATTTTCCCTTTAATCTGTTAATAATGCCTTGGCCACCAGTATATTTGCTGTCTTTTAAATAAAACATTAATTATGAGGTTATATTGCCAAAATTGAGGGCATTTAAATCTATATAGGTTGAACCCTATTGAAATTACATCCTCTTTTATGCATATTTCTCCACACTGTACAGGACCAAAAGTAAGACAGTCGATCTAGCTATGAGCATCATTTGTTAATGAACAAGAGTGCCAACAAAAGTCTAAAGCTGCATCTTTGCTCCTCATGTTGAGACACAACAGTAAAGAAGTATCAATGGCAGTAAAGCAGGCATGATGAGCCTTGATAAACATTCAAATATATATCATCAGCATACTCAAATATTATGGGGCAAAAACTGTGTTGTACATTATTAATAAGCAAGAATGCAGTAGTTGCTTAGCATTAGCAAATAATTGGGCAGAACATGGAAGAGCAGAGAGGACATTCAGTAAGGAAGAAAAATTGTTGAACGAATCAAGAACAGGGTATATCGCAAGTTACAAACCACTCAAAATAGAAAGGGTATGCTGTAGGATGATAATGCTGATGGAATTCTGGGACTGTTGTATGAAGCAATGAAATGAACCTGTACCAAAGCCATGGAATGATGATGGTGTGGAGAAAGAAAGGAACTTCTCATGATCCAAAAGACCATGTCTGTAAAGCATTGTGGCATGAGCATGAATGGCTGCCAAATGCCTCAAAACTCAGTGGACAGCATCAGAATACCACTGATACCCAGCATCTATTCATATTGAATTCACACTGTCATTGATTACAAGGTCTCGCAAACAGGACATCTGACTCTCTCCAGAGAGTCAAAAGAGTTTTCAAAAGGTTGAACGTGAAAAAGAAGACCCACTTTGACAGGAAGGGGATGTTTGACACACATGCAAACAGACTAATCACATGAGTTTTTGTGCAGAAGCAGGTGATTGTCAGAGCAGCAATTTGAAACAATATAATATCGATAACATGTCACCGGTCAATGGGAAATGCGAGAGAGAAGAAACTGTCTAATCCCGACCAGCTTGACTCCAGAGTTTGCAGTACTTGGCACCATGCCAGCATCATCATCACTTTTATTTATATAGTGCCTTTCCCATGCTCAAGTACGCTTTACAATCAAAGAACATCAACACATTAAACAAAAGGCAATACAAGTAAACATTCAAGTATAAACAGAACAACGATAACATAATGAAAACAAGTCTTTAACAAAGATTTAAATGAAGACAGAGAGGTTGCCTCCCAAATAGACTTTTTGAAAAGGTGATGATCCTAGCAGCAGCATTTTGAATATACTCTAACATAGTGAGCGTTTTGACAGGGAGGCCAGAAAAGGGAACATTGCAGTAGTCCAGTCATGATGATCTGAGACGAGAAATAATGCAAAGATGGAAAAATGTCTTAACAACAGAGTTGATGTGGATGTCAAAAGAGAGTGTAGGGTCAAAGATAACTCCAAGGTTAGAAGGAGAAGGTGTTACTAGAATCCCATCAATATTGATGCCTTATGTAGAGCAGGTGGTGGTGAAGTCTGAACAGGGCTAATGCTAACAGAGATCTGAGTGTCGTCTGCGTAACAATGAAAAAATTAAACCATGAAGGCATGTTATTTGTAAATAGTGAAGACCAATGGACCTAAAACTGAGCCCTGTGGAACACCCTTAGTCAAAGATACCGTAGAAGGTTTTTTACTCTGAATAGCTACATATTGATGTCTGTCACTGAGATATGAGGAAAACCAGGAAAGGGCGGATCCAGTAATACCAATGCTGCGCATACGAGAGAGTAATAGATCATGAGAAATGGTATCGAAGGCGGACCTAAGATCAAGAAGTAAAAACATACTAAGAGCTCCTGAATGAGCTACACATAGAAGATCATTGGTAACTTTAAAAAGTGCGGTCTCTACTATGCAAGGGACGGAAACCGCATTGAAAAGGCTCATATAAATTATTTGCTTCCAGGTGGGACTGCAACTGTGTAGCAACTACTCTTTCTAACAGTTTGGAAGTAATTGGGAGATTAAAAATTGGTCAGTAATTATTTAAGTCATGAGACCTGGCATTTTCAGGACGGGGTAAACACAGAGGTTATGAGATCAGTAGGGACATAACAGGTTGCAAGACATCTATTAATAAGGTGTGCGATAGGGATGGCTATCTCTGTCACACATTCCTTAATAAAGGAGGTTGGAAGAGGATCTAACTGACAATGAGTTGGATGGGATTTTATAATCAGCTCTACTATAGAAACAGATGTGACAGGAGTGATACACGAGAGTGGCTGGACAATATCAGGGGAGAAGAAATCCAGGGTGGACTGATGCACAGAAGTAAGGGGATGGCAGATTGAGTCAATTTTATTCTGAAATAAGTGAGCAGATTCATTGCATAATTTAGCTGAACCACAAGAAGCTACTAGAGGGGGCTGAAGTAGTTTGTCAGTAATGTTGAAAAGGGTCCTGGGCCTGCATGAACTACGGTGGATTACCAAAGATAGACATGAGGAACGTGCCCTATTTAAAGCATCTCTCTATTTAGAAATAAGATCTGCCTAGGCTAAAGAATATACAGTAAAATTTCCTATAAAGCCACTCAAGATGTCTGCCAGTGGCTTTCATAGCCCTAAGCTCAATAGTAAACCACGTTGAAGAGCGGGAGGACAGCACAAGCCTTTGTTTAAGAGGTAAATCTGATATAAAACTAGTCTGCATTGGAGGAGGACGATAGATTAGCTACTAGTGTCTTCGCGATTCGTATCTGTTTCCTGACTCCGGTCGCAAACGAATAGAATCCCTACCACAGCGTCCATGCTGTGCAGGGAGAGGGATTGTGCGGTGTAGATGACCACATTGACAGTATTGCCGACACTGTGGAAACGGTGTAGTGGAATGTCCGGTAGATCCTACTTGGCAGTTCCAGCTACGTAAGTCTGCTGCTGTATACTCAAGTACCAAGATTGGGAGATTCAAAGCAAGTATTCCAAAACCAAACATCAGCCACCTGACCGTATTGCCAAGCTCACTGGTCTTACGTCCACAACACAACAGAGCCATCGGACATCGCCTGCCAAGGTAGGGGATATTCACTTACCAAATGGGCTGAGTAGCAGAGTGCGCCGTGGAGGGTAACAGGAGAGAAGGCTTCTAGACACGGCAGGGCGAGGCTGTGTTAGTGGAAACGTCCAGCGATGCAGAGGGTAAGCAGCAATCCAAAGTGTTACACAGTCCAATAGCAGCACAATATGACTCCAGAAATCAGGTAGGAAGACCGTATAGTCCAGATAACAGTCCAGCATGAAAGCTTAGTGATGTGTAATCCAGCAACAACACAAAATTAAAAGACACACAGACCCGCCAAGAAGCAGCTGCCAATAGCGCTCGGCGTTCTCTCAGCAGAAGTACCAGTGGGGCTTGTGCAGGCCTGAGAGGGCTCCAGATTGAGGCAGTGGGTAACCCCAGTAGATAAGGATCTTTTGTAAATCCACATACACTTGTATGTGATTCCATACACTTCCTAAGTAATACTTACACAGTGAAACAGGAGAGAAACGCTCAGTAGGAGACTCGGTGGAAGAATCTTCTCACACACAGAAAGGACACATGACAATTTCACTGATCTCACCAAACCAAATGAAAAACACTTGAACTGTTTTTATTTGATTCTGCCAGCAAGCCCCAAGCATTTCTAGAAGTTAGCTGTTTTTTCTATCTTTCTACATCCAGAAGCCAGAGAAATTGGCTGTTTCCTCCAGTCTTTCTCCCCCCTGATGTGACGGGTCTTTTAAGCCGTGAAGCATTTTGCTCTGAAAACTCCTACAAACTTCCTAGAACAGCCATCATCTGTGGCAATTTAGTCACAGAAACCACCCCTTATCCAACTTCATTTTGATTCTGCTTTTATATATATATATATATATATATATATATATATATATATATATATAAAACCTAATTTGAAGGTATTTATAGTGATCAAGACCTTCCATCATGCCTAGTTTAGAGAAATGCTGTGATGCAGTGGTATTAATTACATACCGTCTTTAATATACACTGCTCAAAAAAATAAAGGGAACACTCAAATAACACATCCTAGATCTGAATGAATGAAATAGTCTCATTGAATACTTTGTTTTGTACAAAGTTGAGTGTGCTGACAACAAAATCACACAAAAATCATCAATGGAAATCTAATTTATTAACCAATGGAGGCCTGGATTTGGAGTCACACACAAACTTAAAGTGGAAAAACACACTACAGGCTGATCCAACTTTGATGTAATGTCCTTAAAACAAGTCAAAATGAGGCTCAGTATTGTGTGTGGCCTCCACGTGCCTGTATGACCTCCCTACAACGCCTGGGCATGCTCCTGATGAGGTGGCGGATGGTCTCCTGAGGGATCTCCTCCCAGACCTGGACTAAAGCATCCACCAACTCCTGGACAGTCTGTGGTGCAACGTGGCGTTGGTGGATGGAGCCAGACATGATGTCCCAGATGTGCTCAATCGGATTCAGGTCTGGGGAACAGGCGGGCCAGTCCATAGCTTCAATGCCTTCATCTTGCAGGAACTGCTGACACACTCCAGCCACATGAGGTCTAGCATTGTCCTTCATTAGGAGGAACCCAGGGACAACCGCACCAGCATATGGTCTCACAAGGGGTCTGAGGATCTCATCTCGGTACCTAATGGCAGTCAGGCTACCTCTGGCGAGCACATGGAGGGCTGTGTGGGTCTACAAAGAAATGCCACCCAATGCTGGGTTGTTGCCCTCCTACGGCCTCCTCCATGTCTCCTGGTGTACTGGCCTGTCTCCTGGTAGCACCTCCAGCCTCTGGACACTACGCTGACAGACACAGCATTGTAGAGTCGGTCTCATGCTACCACGAGTGTGAAAGCACCACCAACATTCGAAAGTGACCAAAACATCAGCCAGAAAGCAGAAAGGTACTGAGAAGTGGTCTGTGGTCCCCACCTGCAGAACCACTACTTTATTGAGTGTGTCTTCCTAATTGCCAATAATTTCCACCTGTTGTCTATTCCATTTGCACAACAGCTGTGAAATTGATTGTCAATCAGTGTTGCTTCCTAAGTGGACAGTTTGATTTCACAGAAGTTTGATTTACTTGGAGTTATATTGTGCTGTTTAAGTGTTCCCTTTATTTTTTTGAGCAGTGTATAACCAAGGAGGGGCACAAGCCCTAAAAAGCAGTTCTTAAACCTGTGAGCCGTGATGAGGCTTAACTCTGTCCACACTGATATTTCTAAACACTAACCAGAAGGCAGATGCATGTCTACTTCTCATGCTTTTTGAGTCTTTGGTCGAGTAGGGATTTTAGTGGAATTAGTGAAAAAAGAAAAAGCTATAATGTGGTTTTTGTTTGTTGCGTGTTGTTTGTGAATAATGACATGAGAAACAACAGTTATGTTGTGCTGTCTGTGAACTTGAAATACAGCAGGAGCCCTTGCGCTTCAAGAAATAATGCTGCTTTATTTGCTTGAATTCTTTTGGGAATGACTTTCATTGCTTCTGATCTTTTGATTCCCTTAAACCATCGTGCTTATTTGGGCAGGCCTATTTGGAGCTCTGGGTAAAATTCTACCTGCTACCACCCTAACCCAACACCATCCTTGTAGCCTACTCATACCATCAGAATTCAAGCAGTAACAAATGTTGTTGTTATACTATTTGATTTAACCTTTTTGACCTTTGGTGAAGTTATTGTTATAAATTATTGTTATTGTTATAGACACAGTTTTTTAGTCTGATCTTTGTTTCATGTGTACAGACGGTCAATTTGGTTTATTTTTCTTTGCTTTATATAGGCAATATGCAGGTTCACATAGCCTACTTGCTTGTAAAGTATTCTGTACCTACAATGTGTGATTTATATAGAACAAAATATGCATTTCATGAACTCCTATATAGAACGCAGTGTGCCAATATCATGAGTGCCTACAATAGAACACAATGTGCACGATTTCACAAACTTCTATATAGAACACAATGTCCACGATTTCACAAGCTCCTATATAGAACACAATGTGCACGATTTCACAAGCTCCTTTATAGAACACAATGTGCACGATTTCACAAGCTCCTATATAGAACACAATGTGCACGATTTCACAAGCTCCTATATAGAACACAATGCCCACGATTTCACAAGCGCCTATATAGAACACAATGTGCACGATTTCACAAGCTCCTATATAGAACACAATGTCCACGATTTCACAAGCGCCTATAAAGAACACAATGTGCACGATTTCACAAGCTCCTATATAGAACACAATGTCCACGATTTCACAAGCGCCTATAAAGAACACAATGTGCACGATTTCACAAGCTCCTATATAGAACACAATGTGCACGATTTCACAAGCTCCTATATAGAACACAACGTCCACGATTTCACAAGCGCCTATAAAGAACACAATGTGCACGATTTCACAAGCGCCTATAAAGAACACAATGTGCACGATTTCACAAGCTCCTATATAGAACACAATGTCCACGATTTCGCAAGCGCCTATAAAGAACACAATGTGCACGATTTCACAAACTCATATATAGAACACAATGTCCACGATTTCACAAGCGCCTATAAAGAACACAATGTGCACGATTTCACAAGCTCCTATATAGAACACAATGTGCACGATTTCACAAGCTCCTATATAGAACACAATGTCCACGATTTCACAAGCGCCTATAAAGAACACAATGTGCACGATTTCACAACCTCCTATATAGAACACAATGTGCACGATTTCACAAGCGCCTATAAAGAACACAATGTCCACGATTTCACAAGCTCCTATATAGAACACAATGTGCACGATTTCACAAGCTCCTTTATAGAACACAATGTGCACGATTTCACAAACTCCTATATAGAACACAATGTCCACGATTTCACAAGCTCCTATATAGAACACAATGTGCACGATTTCACAAGCTCCTATATAGAACACAATGTCCACGATTTCACAAGCGCCTATATAGAACACAATGTGCACGATTTCACAAGCTCCTTTATAGAACACAATGTGCACGATTTCACAAACTCCTATATAGAACACAATGTCCACGATTTCACAAGCGCCTATATAGAACACAATGTGCACGATTTCACAAGCTCCTATATAGAACACAATGTGCACGATTTCACAAGCTCCTATATAGAACACAATGTCCACGATTTCACAAACTCCTATATAGAACACAATGTGCACGGTTTCACAAGCTCCTATATAGAACACAATGTCCACGATTTCACAAGCGCCTATAAAGAACACAATGTGCACGATTTCACAAGCTCCTATATAGAACACAATGTGCACGATTTCACAAGCTCCTATATAGAACACAATGTGCACGATTTCACAAGCGCCTATAAAGAACACAATGTGCACGATTTCACAAGCGCCTATAAAGAACACAATGTGCACGATTTCACAAGCTCCTATATAGAACACAATGTCCACGATTTCACAAGCTCCTATATAGAACACAATGTGCACGATTTCACAAGCGCCTATAAAGAACACAATGTGCACGATTTCACAAGCTCCTATATAGAACACAATGTGCACGATTTCACAAGCGCCTATATAGAACACAATGTGCACGATTTCACAAGCTCCTATATAGAACACAATGTCCACGATTTCACAAGCTCCTTTATAGAACACAATGCCCACGACTTCACAAGCTCCTTTATAGAACACAATGCCCACGACTTCACAAGCTCCTTTATAGAACACAATGCCCACGATTTCACAAGCGCCTATAAAGAACACAATGTGCACGATTTCACAAGCTCCTATATAGAACACAATGCCCACGATTTCACAAGCTCCTATATAGAACACAATGTGCACGATTTCACAAGCGCCTATAAAGAACACAATGTGCACGATTTCACAAGCGCCTATAAAGAACACAATGTGCACGATTTCACAAGCTCCTATATAGAACACAATGTCCACGATTTCACAAGCTCCTATATAGAACACAATGTGCACGATTTCACAAGCGCCTATAAAGAACACAATGTGCACGATTTCACAAGCTCCTATATAGAACACAATGTGCACGATTTCACAAGCGCCTATAAAGAACACAATGTGCACGATTTCACAAGCTCCTATATAGAACACAATGCCCACGATTTCACAAGCTCCTTTATAGAACACAATGCCCACGACTTCACAAGCTCCTTTATAGAACACAATGCCCACGATTTCACAAGCGCCTATATAGAACACAATGCCCACGATTTCACGAGATTCTATATAGAACACAATGTGCACGATTTCACGAGATTCTATATAGAACACAATGTGCACAATGTCACGAGATTCTATATAGAACACAATGACCACAATTTCACGAGATTCTATATAGAACACAATGTGCACGATGTCACGAGATTCTATATAGAACACAATCCCCACAATTTCACGAGATTCTATATAGAACACAATGTGCACGATGTCACGAGATTCTATATAGAACACAATGACCACAATTTCACGAGATTCTATATAGAACACAATGTGCACGATTTCACGAGATTCTATATAGAACACAATGTGCACGATGTCACGAGATTCTATATAGAACACAATGACCACAATTTCACGAGATTCTATATAGAACACAATGCCCATGATTTCACGAGATTCTATATAGAACACAATGTGCACGATTTCACAAGTGCCTATAAAGAACACAATGTACATGATTCAGTTTTCCAAATAAAAAAATGCAAGGGTAATTTTTTCCACTCCTCTAAAGTCTTAAAAGTTGATGTCTGGACTCATCAGGGGTTGTCAGCTCATGTTTGCGAGAACAACAGCAGCTATTTTGTTTGATTGGCAGATATTTTTTGGGTTTTTTCCTTTTCTCAGTAAGGGCTTCTTGACAGCTACACATCCTTTCAGTCTCATAGCAGAGAGATAGTAAGAGTTGTCTTCACACAGTAAAAGAATGGACAGAAACACCTGTGGATTTTTTCTGATGCAGGAGTGGAGCTTGTTTTCTCCTGTTTCTCAAACATGAAAGCTTTAAGTGCTGTTTATCTGATGGGGAGAGTGGTGGTCCACCAGGTCTTGCTCGTTTGTGTTTTTGCACTTATATCTCAGAAATATCTCTTGAAAAATGTACTGTTCTGCACATAAAACACAATGTACAAGATTCCACGAGTGCATATGTAGGGCCCACCCATAAAATGTGCTGTTATCCTGCTGCCCTCAGGTGTTGCTTATGTTGTGTGTCCTAAGATCTGCTTCTGTACATAGACAGTACAACAGAACTCCTAAAGGCTAGAACCGGGTGCTACAGTCATTTTCTGAAGGAGGCTGACGCACACACATTGTAATCCGCGTGAAATTGTGGAGCATGCACGTGCCCCTAATGGGAGCTGTGAGGGGATGCGAGATGTTTTCCACACTGTGTTTGGGTAGAGGGATTATATTCATTACAGTGTGGAAAGAACAGCTGGATTTACCCCCCAACTCTCCCTCCCTCCCCAACATTTCTCTTTGTCTGTCTGTCTTAGTCTGTGTGTCTCTGTTTCCCTTCAACTCCTCATATTCCAAGTTTTAGCAGCTTTATAAAGATGATTGACTGGGTGTGATATAAAATGGTTGTGCATTCTTGTGCATTTCTGTGTGTGTGTATGTTAGCTGCACCTTGGCACCAGGCTGTTGCTCTGAGGGGTCTAAGTGTGAGTGATTTATTGCATGGCTTGGCTGATGTTTCTGAACTGGTGCTCTTTGACTTTTGTTGGCAGTGCTATTTCAGGTGGTTTTGGTGTTAAGTGTTGAGGTTAGGGATTCTCAGTAGGGAGCATCTGATACTGAAAGTGTTTTTGTTTTGCTGTTGCTTTTGTAATAATTATCATGATACAGATTCAGCTCCACTCCATACCAATCCTTCTATGTCATCCATATCTTAACAGTGGAAGAACCATAAAGACATGCTAACTGACAGTGGGCAATTCAATAATATTCATTTTTGCATGGTTATCATTGTTGTGATATGATATTTTTAACCAAAGACAAATGTAGACCAATTATAATGAACCTGCAAAGAACCACCAGTGTATAGTAACTGCATTGTTCCTGTCAAGTAACAAATAGGCTATGATTGCCAATGTGTTTCCAGACCTCTGCTTGTGTCATCCCAGTATTACTTGTGGTTATCATTCAGCATCTGGTTTATGCTATTCAATACTTTATTTTAAATTAAGTGCTTTGTTCTTCAAACTAACTCACACATTCTTCTTTAAAGACAAAAAAAATCCAAAACTCTTGTTACTTTTTGCTGCCATAGTGTTTATTTGCATCTATTATAATGGCACATGGTGATTTTGCAAGCATAAATATACTTAATGTGAAGATCAGTGATGTGCTTAGGTTCATAAGATTTTTAATTTTTTTTTTTTTGCTGTTTTATTTCCATATCTGGGCTGTGTGGCCTGGGGAGTGAACACCTCGAATCTTTAACAGTGTTTACGTATTACAACAATCTCATTATTTCAGAAAAGAAAGAAAAATTCCATTTTCCGTGATATTGATCATGATA
Organism: Pygocentrus nattereri; assembly: GCF_015220715.1. NCBI lineage: Eukaryota > Metazoa > Chordata > Actinopteri > Characiformes > Serrasalmidae > Pygocentrus > Pygocentrus nattereri. The sequence continues at coordinate 12,330,149 of NC_051219.1, read as the reverse complement.
TTTTAGATAGCTTTTTCTAAATGTTTCTGCTGTTTTGCTGGTGCATTCTGTCTATGTTTCCAAATCTCAGAAAAACTAAATATTGTCATACACATTGTGCATCATAAAAATATTTTAAAGAACCCCCTCTCATCTGCAGTGTCTGGTCAGTGGCTGTATGCCTGGTGAGTGTTATGTAATCCAGATGTTGTAATAGGTACCAGACCACCCTGAGGCCACGCTCTCACACCACCAGAATAATTCTCTATAGGCTCTCACAGTACAGCAGGTGTGTTACCCATCAGTGCTAACACTCTCAGACACTGAAGTAAACATATACACAAAGGCAGAGATTCACCCTAAGACAAGCACCTACATGCAAACATGCTGAAGCAATGAACAGATAAACAGTGGATGTGCTTTATATTACACCAGACAAACACAAGGACAAATGTATGTTTCTCATTTCTCTGTGGAAGCGTTGCACTTGTTGACCTGTTCTGATTGTGTGTAAATAGTCCTTTTAAGCTATCTGCCAGTATACTATAGACTTGTCTAACATGGCCTTTCTTTATTTTTCTGTTCTGTGATTGGTTGTAGGTTTGTGACCTGTCATTCAGTCTGAAGAAGATGTTGATCAGACACAAGCTCACCCACAACCCCAACCGGCCAATGGCAGAGTGCTCACTCTGCCACAAGAAGTTCACCCGCAATGACTACCTCAAAGTGCACATGGAAAATGTCCATGGAGAAACAGAAGGGTAGAATGCTGCTTACCTGTACCGTGTGTTCCCTGTTTGTTGGATACACTTACGGTACCATGTATCTACACCAGCGGAGGGGACTTGCACCTGAGTCCAGCATAGTCTCCTAATTTCCATGCTTTAAGACACCAGCTAAACGTGCCAATTAAATCAGGTATTAATGAGCCAGACAATTGCCAAACTGCAGGAATCTCCTGATGTACACACATTGGCCATTTTATCAGAAACACCATATAGGTGCATTTTGTAGATACACAATTTCACGCTGTAGCCCATCAGTTATTGCAGAATTTATCACTCTTTTCACTGTCCGTTAGTAGAGAGAACGAGACCACATCCGGACAACTGATGAAGGGCAAGAGAATGGCTAACACAGGATGTATGTGGAAAAAAATGAGCTGTAGTCTAAAACTGTACTTCTACTAGGAAAACCAATAAGGTAGGTGTGTCTAAGAGCAGGCAGTAAGTTGACACTATTTAAAACCCCCAGCAGCACTGCTGTGCCTGATGTACTCAGGACAACATAACAGTATTGGTCCACCATCCAAATAACATTTGCCTGTGGTGGTGTAGAGGGGCGTGGTTGATTGTTCAGTAGAAGATGGGATACGGTCTGTGATTGTAAATTTGCAATTGCACCTGTACACTCGCCACTTTATTAGGTACTAATGTCTACACTTGTGTCTACACTCATTACCCATTTTATCAGATTCAGTTACAGTTGCCATTGACCGTAGTCAATGTGGTTTTCTCTGTGCTTTGTTAGCCCCCTTTTACCCTTAGTGGTCAGAGGTATTATTCATGTGGTGGATCATTTTCAGCAATGCGGTGACACTGATGGTGAACCTTAAAATAAAATGGACAGCGAGTGTAGATACAAGGTAGGTGTGCTTAGTAAAGTAGAAAATCACTTTATGCAATCATATTCAAAAGTTTGGACGCCCCTTGGCAGATTACATGCTTTGTTGAGTTTCTAAGTGACAATAACACATTCTTTACAGATAACAAATTTCTGCACATTTGAATCCAAAATTATTTGCTGAATTTAACATATTGGGGAAAGAAATACAACATACAGTGTGGTCTTTGCAAACTTAATGGCACATTTAATATTTAAAGTTTTATTTTTGTTCCAATTTGTTAAACTCAGCAAATTAATAGAAATAGACTGTTAAAAATGGCAGAAAAAGCCTTATTTAAGTTGTTAACAGTTAGCAAAACGTCATTTGACCAGGGGTGTTCAAACTTTTGTATACTTTGCATCCAACTGTACACACAACCACACACACACACACACACACACACACACACAACCACACACACACACACACACACACAGTCAGGAACAGGTGAACAAGTTAGAGAATGCGTACATTCGATGTTGAACCACAGACATAAAGATTTACCCAAAGTCACTCATTCAGTCTGACTGACATGCACACACTAACACATACTGCAGTATTCAGCAATGCTGCAGTACTGTAGTAATTCAATACTGAATGCTGCTTTTCTCAGTGCAATCCTAGCCTCATTATCTATCTATCTATCTCAACTATGCATGACTCTGCTGAACAGCCAGTATATATAGAGGGAGCCATATCAAAGCACACAGCCTGCATTTACTGTATGCACAGAACATAATTCATATCACAGTTAAACTGCACAAACAATTCTCCAAACATAAACATGCACACACTGATGGTTCTGCGGCTTCTGTTTCCATTGAACACAGTGATGTTTTCCTTAATGGATGAATATTGAGTAGTGCAGGTGGGAGCGATGCAATAATAAAACAATATTGTTTTATAAAATTCACACTTTTCAGCAGGAATAAAAATGTTAAATTTATTACAAATATGTTACTTGTATGTTAAGTATAGTCAGCGTTCTTTTGTCAGTATTTTTATGTCATACTTACTGCTATCAGGGGACGTTTTGTTATTATTCGTGGGACCAAAAAAGGAGCTCAGTGTTGATTGAGTTCGTGTTGTTCATCGTTTGTTGTTACCATTGTTTTTTGGGATATTGAAGTTGAAATCAAAGTTTGTAATTCTGACTCTTTTACACATATCTGTATCTTTCTATACTTACGCTGTGTAAGTTTACTGCTTCAGTTCCATCTGTATGGACCTCGGTAAGTAATATATTTACTGTAACGACTGTTACTGTTTCAGCATAGCAAGTCTGTGAATGTATGAAAGTGCTTTGTTAGTCTGGAATGGAAAGGATGACTGAGTGAAAAAGAAAGAAAGCATTTATGTGAGTAAGATGATGTGTGTCTAGTGCTTCTTCAGACTGAGTTTTTTTCACTGAAGTGTCCTCATCAGCACTTTATGAAAATCCCTGATTCCCAGGCAGCTGTTTGCTTTTGCTAATTATAAACCTTTGAGCCTGGGTAAACTGTTGATGGCAGGCTAATCATATGTACTTTGAGCGTTGATTACAAGTGTTCTTTCGAGAGTCATTAACTAAAGCCCGACTCCAAGCATGGTAACTGCGGGTT
>NC_051219.1:11996903-12021903 GCF_015220715.1 Pygocentrus nattereri | reverse complement strand
CTCAGTTGACGGTTCTGTAGAGAACACGTTTTGTAAATGTGATGTGTGAGAACCTTTTTAAAGGTTTTGAAGAAGTTCTGCGTGAAGTAAAAGGGATTGGAGGAACCATTAAACTGGTATAGAACCTTTCCATTATGTGAGCTTTTAAAAGGTTCTTCACACTCAGTATATATATATTTTTTTAAACATGGTTCTTTAGAGGTGCAAAACCAATTCTTCTTTTGCATCGCTCAGAGAACCTTTATGGCACCTTTTAAGAGCGTCTGTTGCTGGAGGGGGAAATAAAGCCTTTTTAAAAGTCTTTGTTAAAAACAGTCTGAACAAAACCTTCATACCAACCACAAAACTGCCACAATCAGATAAACAGTACAGCTTTTATCTCGGAGAGGTTCAGAAGCCGTTACTGAGAAAAGAAACTAGACAAAAACGAATTTGTAAACAAAGTCAACTTCTAAGACTTCTAATACCTTTTTTTTGACAGTTTTAACAGCAGCGAGACTTTACATTGCAAACTGGCGCTTGGTGCTTTCCTCTGAGTGCCTTCAGCTGTCCAATGACAATGTGTCCAATGACGATCGGGGGGGGGGGGGGGGGGGGGGTCGGGTTTTCTTTCAACAGCTATGATATGGAATCACTGTGGTGATATGTCATAACTATATATGTTATATGAAATGTTATATTATATTATATGAAATCCACTGTATCTTGGTCCAGTGTACTAAATATTCTAATGAGAGAATGTGCCAGGCATAGACAGGAACCACAAGGTTGTGGCACAAGGCCTGCACCCGACCCCCAAGCACTGATAAGAGCCGTGGGAAGCAGCATGAGCAAAACCAGCGTCAGCCAAGAGGGGGAGAGATCCTTGTTTCATGCAAAGCGTTCTTTTAAGTGTTTCTGGTTCTAGATTGAACCGTTTTCCGTATTAAAGAACCCCCGCCAAAACACCATTAAGTATGTAGAGGTACATTATTAGGTTTATTTGTGTAGTTGTGACTGCCCCAGTACAGAACGGTGTACAGCATGTACAAAACAGCGTGAGCCGATCTGACACGATGTACCTGAAGAATCTGTAATGACTCCACCTGAAAGACGAGCCCGTCTCAGCTGTGTGATCTACTACAGCTGTGATCCGAAAAGACCAGAAATGCTGAAAAACGGCAGAACAGTTCAGAACCGAACACAATAACTGTGCCCAAATCTGAACTGCCTTTTTTGTTTGTTTATTTTTTTGGTGAAATAGTTCAACATCATCACTCCATCTTATCAGCGTTAGGTCACCATGGAGACCTGTCATGCAGTCATAAGGGCGACCTGTGGGGCCGGTCACGCATTGGCCCTGTGGGTGCTGGGTATGCAGCCGCACAGAGCGATGTGTGTGCTCTGTCAGTGGAGCACAGCATATCCTACCATCCTCGTCCCATCTCCGTCTGCTCTCCCTCCCTCTTCTTTCTCCTTTACTTCCCTCACTCCTTGCATTCTTCTGTCACTCCTCTGCTGAAGGAACGACAGGGCAGAAGACGAGGAGCGAATGAGCGCTTTTACTTTTCTTTTAATGCTCCTGCTTCCCCTTTCGCTGCTCTGCCGTCAGCATCATGGCTGAATTTAAGCTTACTCTCAGAGGTAGGGCCGCATGCATGTGTGGTGTTGTGTGGGAAGGTGTTGACAGGGGCAAGGGCCGCGGTTATATACGTGTGTTGAAAAAAAGCTGCCCTTAGGGCCAGGTGTCATTAAACTGTGGTATAAATTATTACAATTACATTTTTTATGTGTTTATCTTGTTTGTTTTTGCCTTGCATATATGAAGTGCATTGGGATACTGTTGTGGAGGAAATCTACTATATGCAGTATTGTGCATTAGCCAGGAGCTACTTTACTACGTTGTTTACTTTTCCTGTCAAAACGACAACTAGGCACAAGTTATTCATTTTCAGGAGATATTATTGAGGGAATAAGATAATCCGCTGACATAAGGAAGGGAAAAGTCAAAAGAAAAAGGTGCAAAGACAATTGAAAGATGCAAAGACAATTGAATTCCTAAGAACCACCCGGAAGACCTGGTAGACCCCGAACACAGTCTCCATCAGATAAACAGCACATAAAGAGCTCTAGTCTGGGAGAGAGAGGAGAAAATCAAGCTGCTTCAGATCTGAAAACATCCACAGGTGCTTCTGTACATCCTTCCACTGTGAGAAGACGACTCGGCGCTATGAGTCTGAAAGGTGTAGCTGTTAAGAAGACATTACTGATGTCAGATTTCTGAGGAATACTGAATGAAAGGCTGTTGAAAAGAATGGAAGCTGTAATAAAGATAGAGTGGAATATAAAACATTTGGGTTATATTCAGTTGTTGCGGCGAGTGTGTAATGTTCTGTTAAACATGTTTTCTGCTGAAATACTTACTCAATGACCATTTTGAGTGGACCTGAATTAATTGAAGCATGGTGTTCTGTGCAGGCCTTGGAGAAACATGAAACGCAGGAAATTTGTCAGTTGAAATGGGTTGAATTGAGTCGTAGAAAATTTGGCAACTTCTTTTTGAAGTTCTGAGTTCATTTGAATATGTGTTTTCAGTCGAAGTGCTCGAGGTTGTGCAGTCGGCTTAACGAAACTCATTTTTGTTGGGTAGAGAGAGTGCCGGGTCAACGTGACCCCACTTCTGCATGGAAAGGGTAACAGAGTTTGGCGCCATGTCAGTTTGACTAATCAGTGAACAGCTGCAAAAGCTTTTCGCTGTGCGTTATTACACTGTGCATTATCAGCACTTATGAGTATGAAGAGAAGGTTCATACTGACCTTTCAGTTTTTTGGAGGAAAATTAAGCTGTTTTTCAGCTTCCAGTAGCCAGCTCCCTGATGATTTTCATTGATGTCCTATAGTGACTTATCCTAGGTGAGAAACTAGAGGTCAGCATTTGGTTTTCTCAGCAATTCCCAGGCATATTTCATCTTCAGGCTTATTTTTCACGAAATACACTGAGAACAATGCAAAATGATGTTTTCCTTGAAAGTGTGATGTAGCACAGTCTTACTAAAAGGGTCCCACATAGTAGCGGAAATTTTACTTGACTTGAAATAATAGTGGACTTTTTCAGGTGCTACGTAGAGCCATTTCTTTAAGGTTAATGAACATATACAAGTGATTTTCCATCATTAAGAACCGTGTATGCATTCAATGCACGCTCACGGTTTCAAGTATAACCAGTGCCTTTACTAAAGAACGTGGAGTGGCGTGAGCACAAGTGGGTAAAGTGAATAGAGGCCGTATGTTAGTTTGGGGCCCCTGTACTTTGTGACCGGTTAGAATGTTCCGTTCCACTTTAAGTGGCACCACCAGAATGTAACTGCTGCACCATTTAAGGTGGAACGGAAGTTTTGAGTAAGAATTAGAAGCCAGTCTTGGCCCCGTGCATTGCAGCAGGTTCAGTTTGAGCTCAGGTCTCAAATTTAGCTGATCGGGTCAGACTTTAGGGTTGAGGGCACCAGTCGGGTTCGGGCTTTAGTGCTCTACCCTGTTGTAGTAGTGCATTTGCACTATAGTACAAGCGCTCTTTCTGCTCGAATCAGTTTGTTTTTGTGAGTGGTGGCGTTTTCTCCACGGGGAAACATTAAGCAGGGATCCATTTATGGTGTGGATTCTGCTCGTCTGGGAATGAGGCTGTGGGAGAGTGAGTGTATCTGCTTCTCTGAAAAAGTGTCAATTATTAACCACTGAGTGTGTTTAGTTTAGGTGTCAGCCGGTGCAGATTTTGATTGTTCTGCTCTTTACTGGAGACCCCAGTGTGTTTTTCTTAATATGCTTCAGTGCGAGGCCGTCGCTGTCGAATGTGTTAGTAATCGAGTAATCCTGTGATTGCTTTGCTGATAAACCCAGCTGTAGTCGATCACTGATACTATAGGTTTGTAATTTCATGAATAACTTTTATTCTTATTCTTTTGGTGAATGTGTATACAGATATAGATTATAGATGTAATCTAGCGTCCATGTGCCTACAGGATGTGCGTACACTTGAAGAGGGGGGGTCGGTTCCTATGGAGGAATGTCTGAAATAGCTGCCCGCAGAGTTTAGCTACTCGGTGAAGTTGTGTTCATCTTTGTTGTTCATACGAAGTCATACCATGCACTAATTCCCTGGATGTGGTTTGAGAAGTTCTGTGGAAGTTTTGGTGACTGTTGACCTCTAGTGTTTATTAGCTACACAAGCCTCATAGCTCCAGTGCTAAAATAGGGAAACAAATTTTGGATGCCAAACATGGCTTGGTTGCTGGACGCCATCTGGGATGGAGTATAAAAGTGTATACATTTGATTTTAACAGTGGAAAAACAGTGTCAAACTGTTGGAGTATAGTGTTTCAAAGATTCCAGAGGACTTTATTGGAAAATTATGTGTGTCCAGGTTTTTACCGTAAGAAAGACCAGTTAGAGTTTTATACATTAAACATATATTTAATATATCCTCCTGTTTACTCAGAAGGGCAGTTTTAATATAAGTTTTTAATCAAGTAATTGCGACAGCCTTTAATTCTGATTAGGAATCTAGATGCCGTGTTATTCCCACACAGACAAGCTCAGGCAAGTGTCCAGTGCAGCAGAGGAGGGACCTGCACTGAATTCTGGCAGCTTTATGCGTTCCGTAGAGTCACTAGTCAAAATATCTCTCATCTGTACTTTTACCTCGGCAGGTCATCATGGCATGCCATCTCACTCACACACACACACACACACACACACACACACACACACACACACACACACACACACACACACACACACAACCAGATAATAAGGGTGTAAACCTCTGACTTTAAACTCCTTTATATTCTTTTTGGCTCTTTAATAAAGAATAATAATAAAGTTATTCAGAGCTTCATAAAATTTCACCATAATTAAATCAGATTCTGGGGATGTTTGATTGGAACTGGCCAAATTGGAATTGGTAGGATTCTGCCAAGTCACTAGGCTGTCAGTCAGCAGTTGGCCAATGGCCTGTTTTGAAGCTGATTCATGTTGCAGTTTTTTAATGTTGATCGGTCTAGACCCGATGATGTTCGACTATTCAGATCTACTTTTGTTGGGCAGGTATGCGGTTTTTCATTTTGGGATTTCTATTTTATTTATTTATTTATTTATTTATTTATTTATTGAATGAATAAATGTAGACCATCTATAAAGGAGAACAGTGAAATACTGTAATGTTTGAGGTTCTGTTGAGAAACGCAGCTCAAGTTTAGGTTCCATAACACAGCTTTATTTTTAATTTGCTGAAAACGGCGCCAACAAAGCCTCCGCAGCGCTAACAGCTGAAAGCAGCCCTCTGCCTTACTCCTAAACCCACCGCTCCACCGCTCCAATATTCTTATATTGCATTTCTACATTTTCATTGCGCTGTTAAAATGTGGAATGTCACGCTAATGCAGACGTACTCTTAATGGTACCACTCCAGACAGCATGCGTTCCCAGGCAGCTGCAAACGGTGCCCTGCCTTACCTGACCCCTACTAGGGCCGTGATGTATTTGTACCTCAAATTACACCACGTCTGTAAGGAGCTGGTCAATCCGTGCATGCACTGTGCTGTTACTCCCTAGCCCGCCGCTGGGAGAGGCTGGTGGGGCTGGTAGACGGAGTGAAGCTGCGCTGTGAGCGCCGCAGTGCTCTGCGAGGAAAGTAGCTAGCCTGGAGATTCAGGTTTTACACGGGTGTCCGATGTGGATTTTCGCCATTGACCTCATAATTGCAGGTAACAGTTTCATTGTCTTTTTGTGCGTCGTACGACAAATATGGCCAGTTTGGCTGATTGGGGGGTTTCTAGCTGCTGATACTCTGACTCCCAACCGACGACGGACGCAGCTCAAGCTGAAGTAAATAAACGTGACCCATCGCTGCCCCCTAAAGTAAGAAGGCAACACTTGTGTTCTTTTTTGTTACGCCTGTGGTGTCGGAAAACACCCGTTTCCTGCTTTCTTTTATTGACATTTATGCTTTTATACACGTGGATTTGTTTATCTGACTGATGAGCGTTAATTGGTTTACTCTGTTCTTTTACAGAGTAACATGGTTGTGGAAGCTAACAGCTGTGGAAAATGCGTAGGTGCTGATGGAATAATTGTGACAGGCCTAAGACCAAGTTTACTGGGTTTGAATAGCCTGAGTGCTTCGTACTGGCCAGTAAAACGAGTACATGCATTGTTGAATAGAATTATAATCAATTAGAACTTTTGATGCAGTTGAATCATCTGATGAATCAATGATCAGCGCAACACGTACAAGCCCTTAGCCATTCAGCCAGAGAAGACAGTATAGCATGACTGACACACATATCTCTCTCTCTCTCTCTCTCTCTCTCTCTCTCTCTCTCTGAACACAATGCTCTCCATTCACTCATAAAGTCCCAGGAATTCCGGGGCTCAAGATAAAAGCACAGCATGTGTTTGCGGGCGTGTGTGCGTATGTCAAGGAGGAAATGTGTCGTCAGAGTGTGTTGCTTGGTGTGTTCCTGTGTGTCTGACAGTGTTATTCTTTATTGCTCTTCAGCTAGACCTAAAAGGCTCATTATTTATTGAGATTGAAATCACATTTTTAACCAGTGGAAAGTGAAAGAGCTGCAGTTTTAATTCTAGGTTACATTTATCAACGTCCTTGTGAAGATTTAAGCAGGAAACTTTAACCTGGTAATGCTGATAAATGGATAACTACGGTCAGATAAAAGTACTATGCAGGTGCATATTTTGTTCATCCAGGTATAATCGGTGTAAATGTTCCCTCAAAGGTACAACAGTGGCTTTAAGGTTCCACTGTGTACCTTAAATAAGTTTTTCTCAGGGGTAATCGTACCTTTTCATGACCTAATTGTTTAAAACAGGACGGCCAAATAAGCCAGAAGTCGAGACGGGGTGTGTGGAGTCAATACAACTTAGAAAACATCATTTTCACTGGATTATGGTACAGTCATGCTCCCGGACTAAAGGGGGACCCTATCGGTGACAGTTTAGTATCTCTCTTTCTCACCTGTAGGTGAGTTGCAGTCAGACCCGTCACAAGAAACCAGACGCCGTGTTTTATGCAATACTACCGCAGCTGCCTGCAATCTGGCATGGCACACTGAGCGTGCAAGCCTCAAGGTTCAAGCTAGAATAAGTGATGTTATCTTTTTGCATAGAATCCTTAGACCTGCACACTTAAAGATGGTTCTTCAAGGGTTCTTTAGCAAAGAAATGGTTATATACAGAACCTTTTTGAGAAGGGATCTATATAGCATCAAAATGGGTTCTTCTATTGTTACAGGCTTGATATCATAACCATAAAGTTTTTTTTGGTGTTATGTAGAACCCTTTAAAAAAAAAACTATAAAGAACCATCTACAGCACATTCTCCATCCATCTGAAGAACCATTTAGTGATGCAAAGATCCTGGTGGGGCTGGTAGATGAAGTGAGTGCTCTGCGAGGAAAGTAGCTGTTCAGATTTTACACGAGTGTCAGATGCGGATTTGACGACAAACATGGCCAGTTTGGCTGATTTTGCGGATTCCTAGCTGTTGATGCTTTGCGAGTCCAAACTGACGACGGACGCAGCTCAAGCTTCAATAAATGGTTCTATATAGAACCTTTTTGAAAAGGGTTCTTTAGCGCCCCAAAAGGGTTCTATTGTTATTGTATTTTGCTATTGTTACAGGCTTGACATCGTACCCGTAGAGGAACCTTTTTTTTGGTCCTATGTAAAACCCTTTTCAGAAAAGTTCTATATAGAACCATCTACAGCGCATTCTCCATAAATCTGAAGAACCATTTAGTGATGCAAATAAGCCTTTAATCAGGCACAGGGTTCTTTGAGCGTTCATGGTTGTGTATACAGCCTTTTTATGTACTAAAGAACGTAAGAACGTAGGTCTTGATTTATAGAAATTAGTTTCACTTTAATTGCACAGTATTGGGGTAAAAATGGTGTAATTACTGATTAAGTTGCTGTTTGTTTGTTTGTTGTTGCTGGATATTGAACTCTACCTTGCAGTATATTGAAGCCATATTGATTCCCTAATGTGACATGGTTAAAGATTAGCCTGCTGTATTTTGATCAGTGCTGTGGATAATTTGCTGTGTCTCTCAGGGAACAACATTACTTATCGCTGTTGTTGGAATAGGTGGAATGACAGACACACAGTCTGATCCAATCAGATCAAATCAAATCGTGAGGTGCCTAAAGATTCCCAGCCCTAATGTCAGACGTTTTTCCAAGTCATTGTGGGCTGTTTGTTTTGGTGTGTTCATCATGAAATTTACAGACGATATAAAGGCCAACAGGGCCTAAAAATGACTTTATTTTAAGAAAAGAGCTTCCTCTTCATTGTTTTTGACCAAATTAATTGACCTTTTGTAATTGACCCTGATTCATCCAAACCCGCTGAAGCTTTCATGTGGAGCTGTGATTGGTCAGGATGGGTTAGAGGACTCCTTTGCATATTGTAGCCTTCTGTAATGCCAGTATTGACAGTAACATATAACGATTAACAAGCAGTATATTGTGCAGCCCATGTGCAAGAATATATGTTTGTGTGGTGGTCATATCCCTGTTCTCGGTGCTCCGCCTCTTCCCTCAGGCACATTCCAGTGTTTATGCTCCTCAGCCACTCTGCATGAACACACTCACATAACAGAGCAGATGACCCCAAAATCTGGTCATTTTAACCTTTGACACTGTCAGTGCTGGTGTACTCCGTGTCAGCACTGTGAGCGTGTGACCTGTTTATTTTGTCCAAGCATCACAGAGAAAGAGAATTAGTCCAGGAATCGGCGCCCCTCTGACCTTACAGCTACACTCATGAGGAGGTCAATAACGAGCCCAGATCTTCACTCTCAAACATCTGATAAACAGCCTGTGAAGTCAGACCTGACTGAAAAGTTGTTTAGCTCATATTAAAAGTTCTACAAGTTACATTAAGGCCATCAGTAGCTCATGTTTTCTTACAGCAGAAGGCTGAACTGATGAATGTGAGCATTAGATAGATTTTCCCTGTATGTTGATGGTTTGTTTTGTTCCGTTGAGTTTTCTTTAGAAATTGCAGCGCGAAGTGGTTTTCACAGTTGGAGGCTTTGGCTGAACTGACTCTGGCTATCAAGTGCAGTGCTTTATGAGTCAAAACCAACTCTCTCTCTCTCTCTCTCTCTCCTTCTCTCTCTCAGATGAACATGATGCGGTACAGAAAAAGACCTTCACAAAGTGGATCAACGCACAGTTCTCCAAGGTAACCAAACAGCAAACATTGCCAGCTCAGTGGAGCCCAAATTCCTAAAACCGCTCTTCAGCCCGTTGCATTTCTCATGGCTTCCTCGCCCAGACCGTTCTGGCAACTGTCCGGAACCCAGATGAAAAATTCTGTTCCAGAACCCAGTGGAGATTCAGAGTTGCACAGAGCTAAACTCGCCCTCCTCCGATGTGGTGGAAAGATTGTGTGGTATTTTTGACTGTTCAGCTTTAGCCAGCTCCCATTCTTCCTCAGCGGCCGGCTCCTTTGTGTTTTCCCTCTCCACTGCCGTTTACAGTACAGCTGTGGATGAGGGTCCACAGTTGCTTTCTACAATAGAGACACTTTGTTTCTGTTAAAATTATGTAAGATTGTTAAGTTAAAAATGAAAGAAGTCACATTACTACGTTAAAAAGTGGCTTCAACATGGCATCGCACTGCCTATGGTCGTCCTGAAATGTGAAGTCTGCGATGTAAATCAGGAGTCAGAACTTTTGTTTCAAGCTTGGCAGGAGTTTTTCATACAATTGTGTCTTTGCGGATTAGGCTTAAAAGAGGCTCCGGCTGGATAGCCCGGATATACAAATAGTTTCGATGATTTAGATAATGATTGATATCTGAGGGAATAAAGCCGAGCGAATGGCAGTGAATGGACAGGAAGGAGAAATGAAACCTGTTTTGTGAAATTTAGTTCTGTAGCCTTATTGGCCAACTTATCGTTAGCTCTGAGCAGCTGAGTTTCATGTTCTTAATGTACTGACTATATCCACAATACTGTGACTTGGAGATTTATGTTATGGAAGTGTAAGAATGCAGCTCATTTGTCACAATAGAAGTGATCATTTTCACATTGGCCACCTCTAAACAGAAAGTATTCACATCGTGTTCTGTTGGGTTGAGCTGTTTCAGTGCTGTCCACCATAAGAGTCCATTGGGTCACTATTTGCAGTCTTATTTACCATGTGAGGCCGTTTGGATGACCGACATTAAACCCTCCAGAAAAAGAAGGAAGTCCCCTGACGACCAGTGACCCTTTTTCTCATGGTTTCTCATGTGAACGTTCTCTCCCCACCCCTCTCTGTTTCTATGTTTTTGTCTCCCTCTTTCTTTTCCGCCCCTCCTTGTGTTCTTCTGTTGATGTATGTCAAGCATATTTATAGAAGGACAAGGGTGGTTGTCACCAGCAGCCAAATATGTCTCATCTGCCCCACGGTGCACTTTTCTTTCTAATTTTATAAGACATGCTCAAACCTTCGGAGAGGCAGCTGAATTTGAGACGATGGTTGATGCTGTGGGTGTGCATTTAGTAGTTAGCCCAGATGTGGGTGGCACAGGGGTTTTAATACAAGAGCTTTTTAAAGTGACAGATTGTTGAAGGATGAAATGACACCAGTTCCCCCTTTACTATGTATGTGGTCAGTCAGCCGAGACATGTTGGGTATTAAAAGTTGACTTTTTTAGTTTAGCGCTTGAGCTTGGAAGCTAATAGAGTTCGGAGTCACCAAATTGTATTGTGTTGTTTAAACTTTAAACTTTTATCTCCATGCAGATTGTGCTATAGAGCAGTGCAATATGACAGTATTTATCATTGTGGTGATAAATTACATCACTATGCCACAATATATACTTTCCTAAGCATATCGTTAACATCATCAGGCCTTAAACACTTCCCAAGTGCATGTTTTTAATCAAACAGAGCATTTGATTTAACCTGCTGTTGCATAATGTTGCCTCAGGGCAACAAATTCATTTCCCTCACTTTACATTAACAATATACATATTTAAAGACAACAATAGGGTTAACAATGAAGGCTAAGAGTTTGAGTATGCCAATAAAAACATGTGCTTGGTCATACTGTCTCTTTAAATCTCTTTTAAATTGAGTATGAGCTTTTTTGGAGAAATATGTTTGTTGCTTAGAAGCAACATTGTGCAACAGTGGAATGGATTTAGCCTGTCACAAGCCAGGTCTCACCACTTCAGGGAGTATGGTGCTATATCATTTCTTCCCATTGTCGCACAGTGTTGCCTCAAGGCAACATACTCCAAATTGACCCCTGCATGCATTCTAATATTCATTTGAATGTTTTTGAATTTAATATTCCTGTCTGAGAAAAAAAATAAATAAAGGACCGTCTTATGCAAGAAAAGCGAATAGATTTTTTAAAAATTGCTCTCATAATTCATGCAGTAGAGGGTTCATTGGATTTAGTGCAGCATAATTTGGGGGCAGTCGAGGGCTGGAGGTTAGGGAACTGACAGAGCTGACAGCACATGACTGAGGTGTCCTTGAGCAGGACACCTAACCCCCAATTGCTCCCCAGGCGCCGTGGATAGGGCTGCCCCCTAGTGTGTGTGTGTGTGTGTGTGTGTGTGTGTGTGTGTGTGTGTGTGTGTGTGTGTTCACTAGTGTGTATGTGGTGTTTCACTTCATGGATGGGTTAAATGCGGAGGTGGAATTTCCCCGTTTGTGGGATTAATAAAGTATCACTTAATGTGTGAAATGGTGAGTACGAGTGATTGTATTCATAGCTTTTAATGCTGTTTTTAAAATGTGGCACTACTTTGTTGTTGTAACTTGTCAGACGTCATATAAAGTAAATATTGCAACACATCATGTATCATAAACTTCCTGAAGTATTGTGATGTTGCATGTTTCCATATTGAGCACCTCTCACTTGTCACAAGTCTAGTGGTACAGATCCATGTATTACTGGGCTCTGTTGAGGGTGCTAAATCAGAGCTTCAGACTTGTCTGTTGTGGTGTGGTGAGCGCTGGGGAACGCTAGCACTGCTGATATTGTGGGCACTACAAAGCAGAGGCGTCTTGCTCAGAGGTCAATTTAACTTTAACCCGTCTAGCCAGCTTCTGTTTAGGAAGTATGTGGTGACCTGAGGTGTGCAGTTTGCGTGATGGTGGTTGTAGCTCCAGTGTAAAAGTGAAGAAGCAGGCTTCAAACGCCGAACATGTCTTGGCTAACGCACTACATTTGGGGTAGTGGGGGGGGGGTGTACATTTGATTTGCCGAACTGTTGCATTAATGTATATTTTTAGCAGTTTTTCAGCTGCTGCTGTAGCACCATGACCGGTCCAGGGAGGCCAAAGGAAAGGAAAAGCAAGTTTTCTGCGTAAAGGTTGCTGTTGCCATTCGTACAGAGCAGCCTAAGCACTCTGTTAGTGTTACACACTCATGCTTTGGTCATGCCAGTCTGAGGCCCCTGGAGGAGCTTAGTTAAGGCTGAAGAGACCCCCGTCACGCTTTAATTAACCTTCTGTGTGTTAATGAACACGCGCACGAAGACCAGACCGGCAGGTCAGAGTGATCATGCTTGGATACTTGGAAATAAAGTATGTTGTCTGACATACTCTGATAGTAATTAGAGACCATATTAGTTCTCTATAGTGCTCTAAATAGCGCTCTAATGTAGGGAACAGTGATTAGAGACCGTTTCTGTTCTCTGTAGTGTTCTATATAGCGCTCTAATGTAGAGAACAGTGATTAGAGACCGTTTCTGTTCTCTATAGTGTTCTATATAGCGCTGTAATGTAGGGAACAGTGATTAGAGACCGTTTCTGTTCTCTATAGTGCTCTAAATAGCGCTCTAATGTAGGGAACAGTGATTAGAGACCGTTTCTGTTCTCTGTAGTGTTCTATATAGCGCTCTAATGTAGGGAACAGTGATTAGAGACCGTTTCTGTTCTTTATAGTGTTCTATATAGCGCTCTAATGTAGAGATCAGTGATTAGAGACCGTTTCTGTTCTCTATAGTGTTCTATATAGCGCTCTAATGTAGGGAACAGTGATTAGAGACCGTTTCTGTTCTCTATAGTGTTCTATATAGCGCTGTAATGTAGAGAACAGTGATTAGAGACCGTTTCTGTTCTCTATAGTGTTCTATATAGCGCTCTAATGTAGGGAACAGTGATTAGAGACCGTTTCTGTTCTCTATAGTGTTCTATATAGCGCTCTAATGTAGGGAACAGTGATTAGAGACCGTTTCTGTTCTTTATAGTGTTCTATATAGCGCTCTAATGTAGGGAACAGTGATTAGAGACCGTTTCTGTTCTCTATAGTGTTCTATATAGCGCTCTAATGTAGGGAACAGTGATTAGAGACCGTTTCTGTTCTCTATAGTGTTCTATATAGCGCTCTAATGTAGAGAACAGTGATTAGAGACCGTTTCTGTTCTCTATAGTGTTCTATATAGCGCTCTAATGTAGGGAACAGTGATTAGAGACCGTTTCTGTTCTCTATAGTGTTCTATATAGCGCTCTAATGTAGGGAACGGTGATTAGAGACCGTTTCTGTTCTCTATAGTGTTCTATATAGCGCTGTAATGTAGGGAACGGTGATTAGAGACCGTTTCTGTTCTCTATAGTGTTCTATATAGCGCTCTAATGTAGAGATCAGTGATTAGAGACCGTTTCTGTTCTCTATAGTGTTCTATATAGCGCTCTAATGTAGAGATCAGTGATTAGAGACCGTTTCTGTTCTCTATAGTGTTCTATATAGCGCTCTAATGTAGGGAACAGTGATTAGAGACCGTTTCTGTTCTCTATAGTGTTCTATATAGCGCTGTAATGTAGAGAACAGTGATTAGAGACCGTTTCTGTTCTCTGTAGTGTTCTATATAGTGCTCTAATGTAGGGAACAGTGATTAGAGACCGTTTCTGTTCTCTGTAGTGTTCTATATAGCGCTCTAATGTAGGGAACAGTGATTCGAGACCGTTTCTGTTCTCTATAGTGTTCTATATAGCGTTCTAATGTAGGGAACAGTGATTAGAGACCGTTTCTGTTCTCTGTAGTGTTCTATATAGCGCTCTAATGTAGGGAACAGTGATTAGAGACCGTTTCTGTTCTCTGTAGTGTTCTATATAGCGCTCTAATGTAGGGAACAGTGATTAGAGACCGTTTCTGTTCTCTGTAGTGTTCTATATAGCGCTCTAATGTAGGGAACAGTGATTAGAGACCGTTTCTGTTCTCTGTAGTGTTCTATATAGCGCTCTAATGTAGGGAACAGTGATTAGAGACCGTTTCTGTTCTCTATAGTGTTCTATATAGCGCTCTAATGTAGAGATCAGTGATTAGAGACCGTTTCTGTTCTATATAGCGCTCTAATGTAGAGAACGGTGATTAGAGACCGTTTCTGTTCTCTATAGTGTTCTATATAGTGCTGTAATGTAGGGAACGGTGATTAGAGACCGTTTCTGTTCTCTATAGTGTTCTATATAGCGCTCTAATGTAGGGAACAGTGATTAGAGACCGTTTCTGTTCTCTATAGTGTTCTATATAGTGCTGTAATGTAGGGAACAGTGATTAGAGACCGTTTCTGTTCTCTATAGTGTTCTATATAGTGCTGTAATGTAGAGAACAGTGATTAGAGACCGTTTCTGTTCTCTGTAGTGTTCTATATAGCGCTCTAATGTAGAGATCAGTGATTAGAGACCGTTTCTGTTCTCTATAGTGTTCTATATAGCGCTCTAATGTAGGGAACAGTGATTAGAGACCGTTTCTGTTCTCTATAGTGTTCTATATAGCGCTCTAATGTAGGGAACAGTGATTAGAGACCGTTTCTGTTCTCTATAGTGTTCTATATAGCGCTCTAATGTAGGGAACAGTGATTAGAGACCGTTTCTGTTCTCTATAGTGTTCTATATAGCGCTCTAATGTAGGGAACAGTGATTAGAGACCGTTTCTGTTCTCTATAGTGTTCTATATAGCGCTGTAATGTAGGGAACAGTGATTAGAGACCGTTTCTGTTCTCTATAGTGTTCTATATAGTGCTCTAATGTAGGGAACAGTGATTAGAGACCGTTTCTGTTCTTTATAGTGTTCTATATAGCGCTCTAATGTAGAGAACAGTGATTAGAGACCGTTTCTGTTCTCTATAGTGTTCTATATAGCGCTCTAATGTAGAGAACAGTGATTAGAGACCGTTTCTGTTCTCTATAGTGTTCTATATAGCGCTCTAATGTAGGGAACAGTGATTAGAGACCGTTTCTGTTCTCTATAGTGTTCTATATAGCGCTGTAATGTAGAGAACAGTGATTAGAGACCGTTTCTGTTCTCTATAGTGTTCTATATAGCGCTCTAATGTAGGGAACAGTGATTAGAGACCGTTTCTGTTCTCTATAGTGTTCTATATAGCGCTCTAATGTAGGGAACAGTGATTAGAGACCGTTTCTGTTCTTTATAGTGTTCTATATAGCGCTCTAATGTAGAGAACAGTGATTAGAGACCGTTTCTGTTCTCTATAGTGTTCTATATAGCGCTCTAATGTAGGGAACAGTGATTAGAGACCGTTTCTGTTCTCTATAGTGTTCTATATAGCGCTCTAATGTAGGGAACAGTGATTAGAGACCGTTTCTGTTCTCTATAGTGTTCTATATAGCGCTCTAATGTAGAGAACAGTGATTAGAGACCGTTTCTGTTCTCTATAGTGTTCTATATAGCGCTCTAATGTAGGGAACAGTGATTAGAGACCGTTTCTGTTCTCTATAGTGTTCTATATAGCGCTCTAATGTAGGGAACGGTGATTAGAGACCGTTTCTGTTCTCTATAGTGTTCTATATAGCGCTGTAATGTAGGGAACGGTGATTAGAGACCGTTTCTGTTCTCTATAGTGTTCTATATAGCGCTCTAATGTAGAGATCAGTGATTAGAGACCGTTTCTGTTCTCTATAGTGTTCTATATAGCGCTCTAATGTAGAGATCAGTGATTAGAGACCGTTTCTGTTCTCTATAGTGTTCTATATAGCGCTCTAATGTAGGGAACAGTGATTAGAGACCGTTTCTGTTCTCTATAGTGTTCTATATAGCGCTGTAATGTAGAGAACAGTGATTAGAGACCGTTTCTGTTCTCTGTAGTGTTCTATATAGTGCTCTAATGTAGGGAACAGTGATTAGAGACCGTTTCTGTTCTCTATAGTGTTCTATATAGCGCTCTAATGTAGGGAACAGTGATTCGAGACCGTTTCTGTTCTCTATAGTGTTCTATATAGCGTTCTAATGTAGGGAACAGTGATTAGAGACCGTTTCTGTTCTCTGTAGTGTTCTATATAGCGCTCTAATGTAGGGAACAGTGATTAGAGACCGTTTCTGTTCTCTGTAGTGTTCTATATAGCGCTCTAATGTAGGGAACAGTGATTAGAGACCGTTTCTGTTCTCTGTAGTGTTCTATATAGCGCTCTAATGTAGGGAACAGTGATTAGAGACCGTTTCTGTTCTCTGTAGTGTTCTATATAGCGCTCTAATGTAGGGAACAGTGATTAGAGACCGTTTCTGTTCTCTATAGTGTTCTATATAGCGCTCTAATGTAGAGATCAGTGATTAGAGACCGTTTCTGTTCTATATAGCGCTCTAATGTAGAGAACGGTGATTAGAGACCGTTTCTGTTCTCTATAGTGTTCTATATAGTGCTGTAATGTAGGGAACGGTGATTAGAGACCGTTTCTGTTCTCTATAGTGTTCTATATAGCGCTCTAATGTAGGGAACAGTGATTAG
This sequence comes from Pygocentrus nattereri, assembly GCF_015220715.1. NCBI lineage: Eukaryota > Metazoa > Chordata > Actinopteri > Characiformes > Serrasalmidae > Pygocentrus > Pygocentrus nattereri. The sequence goes on along the minus strand of NC_051219.1, from coordinate 12,005,159 downwards.
AGACCGTTTCTGTTCTCTATAGTGTTCTATATAGTGCTGTAATGTAGGGAACAGTGATTAGAGACCGTTTCTGTTCTCTATAGTGTTCTATATAGTGCTGTAATGTAGAGAACAGTGATTAGAGACCGTTTCTGTTCTCTGTAGTGTTCTATATAGCGCTCTAATGTAGAGATCAGTGATTAGAGACCGTTTCTGTTCTCTATAGTGTTCTATATAGCGCTCTAATGTAGGGAACAGTGATTAGAGACCGTTTCTGTTCTCTATAGTGTTCTATATAGCGCTCTAATGTAGGGAACAGTGATTAGAGACCGTTTCTGTTCTCTATAGTGTTCTATATAGCGCTCTAATGTAGGGAACAGTGATTAGAGACCGTTTCTGTTCTCTATAGTGTTCTATATAGCGCTCTAATGTAGGGAACAGTGATTAGAGACCGTTTCTGTTCTCTATAGTGTTCTATATAGCGCTGTAATGTAGGGAACAGTGATTAGAGACCGTTTCTGTTCTCTATAGTGTTCTATATAGTGCTCTAATGTAGGGAACAGTGATTAGAGACCGTTTCTGTTCTTTATAGTGTTCTATATAGCGCTCTAATGTAGAGAACAGTGATTAGAGACCGTTTCTGTTCTCTATAGTGTTCTATATAGCGCTCTAATGTAGAGAACAGTGATTAGAGACCGTTTCTGTTCTCTATAGTGTTCTATATAGCGCTCTAATGTAGGGAACAGTGATTAGAGACCGTTTCTGTTCTCTATAGTGTTCTATATAGCGCTGTAATGTAGAGAACAGTGATTAGAGACCGTTTCTGTTCTCTATAGTGTTCTATATAGCGCTCTAATGTAGGGAACAGTGATTAGAGACCGTTTCTGTTCTCTATAGTGTTCTATATAGCGCTCTAATGTAGGGAACAGTGATTAGAGACCGTTTCTGTTCTTTATAGTGTTCTATATAGCGCTCTAATGTAGGGAACAGTGATTAGAGACCGTTTCTGTTCTTTATAGTGTTCTATATAGCGCTCTAATGTAGAGAACAGTGATTAGAGACCGTTTCTGTTCTCTATAGTGTTCTATATAGCGCTCTAATGTAGGGAACAGTGATTAGAGACCGTTTCTGTTCTCTATAGTGTTCTATATAGCGCTCTAATGTAGGGAACAGTGATTAGAGACCGTTTCTGTTCTCTATAGTGTTCTATATAGCGCTCTAATGTAGAGAACAGTGATTAGAGACCGTTTCTGTTCTCTATAGTGTTCTATATAGCGCTCTAATGTAGGGAACAGTGATTAGAGACCGTTTCTGTTCTCTATAGTGTTCTATATAGCGCTCTAATGTAGGGAACGGTGATTAGAGACCGTTTCTGTTCTCTATAGTGTTCTATAAAGCGCTCTAATGTAGAGATCGGTGATTAGAGACCGTTTCTGTTCTCTATAGTGTTCTATATAGCGCTCTAATGTAGGGAACAGTGATTAGAGACCGTTTCTGTTCTCTATAGTGTTCTATATAGCGCTGTAATGTAGAGAACAGTGATTAGAGACCGTTTCTGTTCTCTGTAGTGTTCTATATAGTGCTCTAATGTAGGGAACAGTGATTAGAGACCGTTTCTGTTCTCTATAGTGTTCTATATAGCGCTCTAATGTAGGGAACAGTGATTCGAGACCGTTTCTGTTCTCTATAGTGTTCTATATAGCGTTCTAATGTAGGGAACAGTGATTAGAGACCGTTTCTGTTCTCTGTAGTGTTCTATATAGCGCTCTAATGTAGAGATCAGTGATTAGAGACCGTTTCTGTTCTCTATAGTGTTCTATATAGCGCTCTAATGTAGGGAACAGTGATTAGAGACCGTTTCTGTTCTCTATAGTGTTCTATATAGCGCTGTAATGTAGAGAACAGTGATTAGAGACCGTTTCTGTTCTCTGTAGTGTTCTATATAGTGCTCTAATGTAGGGAACAGTGATTAGAGACCGTTTCTGTTCTCTATAGTGTTCTATATAGCGCTCTAATGTAGGGAACAGTGATTCGAGACCGTTTCTGTTCTCTATAGTGTTCTATATAGCGTTCTAATGTAGGGAACAGTGATTAGAGACCGTTTCTGTTCTCTATAGTGTTCTATATAGCGTTCTAATGTAGGGAACAGTGATTAGAGACCGTTTCTGTTCTCTGTAGTGTTCTATATAGCGCTCTAATGTAGGGAACAGTGATTAGAGACCGTTTCTGTTCTCTATAGTGTTCTATATAGCGCTCTAATGTAGGGAACGGTGATTAGAGACCGTTTCTGTTCTCTATAGTGTTCTATATAGCGCTCTAATGTAGGGAACAGTGATTAGAGACCGTTTCTGTTCTCTATAGTGTTCTATATAGCGCTGTAATGTAGAGAACAGTGATTAGAGACCGTTTCTGTTCTCTGTAGTGTTCTATATAGTGCTCTAATGTAGGGAACAGTGATTAGAGACCGTTTCTGTTCTCTATAGTGTTCTATATAGCGCTCTAATGTAGGGAACAGTGATTCGAGACCGTTTCTGTTCTCTATAGTGTTCTATATAGCGTTCTAATGTAGGGAACAGTGATTAGAGACCGTTTCTGTTCTCTGTAGTGTTCTATATAGCGCTCTAATGTAGAGATCAGTGATTAGAGACCGTTTCTGTTCTCTATAGTGTTCTATATAGCGCTCTAATGTAGGGAACAGTGATTAGAGACCGTTTCTGTTCTCTATAGTGTTCTATATAGCGCTGTAATGTAGAGAACAGTGATTAGAGACCGTTTCTGTTCTCTGTAGTGTTCTATATAGTGCTCTAATGTAGGGAACAGTGATTAGAGACCGTTTCTGTTCTCTATAGTGTTCTATATAGCGCTCTAATGTAGGGAACAGTGATTCGAGACCGTTTCTGTTCTCTATAGTGTTCTATATAGCGTTCTAATGTAGGGAACAGTGATTAGAGACCGTTTCTGTTCTCTGTAGTGTTCTATATAGCGCTCTAATGTAGGGAACAGTGATTAGAGACCGTTTCTGTTCTCTATAGTGTTCTATATAGTGCTGTAATGTAGGGAACGGTGATTAGAGACCGTTTCTGTTCTCTATAGTGTTCTATATAGCGCTCTAATGTAGAGATCAGTGATTAGAGACCATTTCTGTTCTCTATAGTGTTCTATATAGCGCTCTAATGTAGGGAACAGTGATTAGAGACCGTTTCTGTTCTCTATAGTGTTCTATATAGTGCTGTAATGTAGAGAACAGTGATTAGAGACCGTTTCTGTTCTCTGTAGTGTTCTATATAGCGCTCTAATGTAGAGAACAGTGATTAGAGACCGTTTCTGTTCTCTGTAGTGTTCTATATAGCGCTCTAATGTAGGGAACAGTGATTAGAGACCGTTTCTGTTCTCTGTAGTGTTCTATATAGCGCTCTAATGTAGGGAACAGTGATTAGAGACCGTTTCTGTTCTCTATAGTGTTCTATATAGCGCTCTAATGTAGAGATCAGTGATTAGAGACCGTTTCTGTTCTCTATAGTGTTCTATATAGCGCTCTAATGTAGGGAACAGTGATTAGAGACCGTTTCTGTTCTCTATAGTGTTCTATATAGCGCTCTAATGTAGGGAACAGTGATTAGAGACCGTTTCTGTTCTCTATAGTGTTCTATATAGCGCTCTAATGTAGGGAACAGTGATTCGAGACCGTTTCTGTTCTCTATAGTGTTCTATATAGTGCTCTAATGTAGGGAACAGTGATTAGAGACCGTTTCTGTTCTATATAGCGCTCTAATGTAGAGATCAGTGATTAGAGACCGTTTCTGTTCTCTATAGTGTTCTATATAGCGCTCTAATGTAGGGAACAGTGATTAGAGACCGTTTCTGTTCTCTATAGTGTTCTATATAGCGCTCTAATGTAGGGAACCGTGATTCGAGACCGTTTCTGTTCTCTATAGTGTTCTATATAGCGCTCTAATGTAGGGAACAGTGATTAGAGACCGTTTCTGTTCTCTATAGTGTTCTATATAGCGCTGTAATGTAGGGAACAGTGATTAGAGACCGTTTTCTGTTCTCTATAGTGTTCTATATAGCACTCTAATGTAGAGATCAGTGATTAGAGAACGTTTCTGTTCTCTATAGTGTTCTACATAGCGCTCTAATATAGGGAACAGTGATTAGAGACCGTTTCTGTTCTCTATAGTGTTCTATATAGCGCTCTAATGTAGGGAACAGTGATTAGAGACCGTTTCTGTTCTCTATAGTGTTCTATATAGCGCTCTAATGTAGGGAACAGTGATTAGAGACCGTTTCTGTTCTCTATAGTGTTCTATATAGCGCTCTAATGTAGGGAACAGTGATTAGAGACCGTTTCTGTTCTCTATAGTGTTCTATATAGCGCTCTAATGTAGAGAACAGTGATTAGAGACCGTTTCTGTTCTCTATAGTGTTCTATATAGCGCTGTAATGTAGGGAACAGTGATTAGAGACCGTTTCTGTTCTCTATAGTGCTCTATATAGCGCTCTAATGTAGGGAACAGTGATTAGAGACCGTTTCTGTTCTCTATAGTGTTCTATATAGCGCTCTAATGTAGGGAACAGTGATTAGAGACCGTTTCTATTCTCTATAGTGTTCTATATAGCGCTGTAATGTAGGGAACAGTGATTAGAGACCGTTTCTGTTCTCTATAGTGTTCTATATAGCGCTCTAATGTAGGGAACAGTGATTAGAGACCGTTTCTGTTCTCTATAGTGTTCTATATAGCGCTCTAATGTAGGGAACAGTGATTAGAGACCGTTTCTGTTCTCTATAGTGTTCTATATAGCGCTCTAATGTAGGGAACAGTGATTAGAGACCGTTTCTGTTCTCTATAGTGTTCTATATAGCGCTCTAATGTAGGGAACAGTGATTAGAGACCGTTTCTGTTCTCTATAGTGTTCTATATAGCGCTGTAATGTAGGGAACAGTGATTAGAGACCGTTTCTGTTCTCTATAGTGTTCTATATAGTGCTCTAATGTAGGGAACAGTGATTAGAGACCGTTTCTGTTCTCTATAGTGTTCTATATAGCGCTCTAATGTAGGGAACAGTGATTAGAGACCGTTTCTGTTCTCTATAGTGTTCTATATAGCGCTCTAATGTAGGGAACAGTGATTAGAGACCGTTTCTGTTCTCTATAGTGTTCTATATAGCGCTCTAATGTAGGGAACAGTGATTAGAGACCGTTTCTGTTCTCTATAGTGTTCTATATAGCGCTCTAATGTAGGGAACAGTGATTAGAGACCGTTTCTGTTCTCTATAGTGTTCTATATAGCGCTCTAATGTAGGGAACAGTGATTAGAGACCGTTTCTGTTCTCTATAGTGTTCTATATAGCGCTCTAATGTAGGGAACAGTGATTAGAGACCGTTTCTGTTCTCTATAGTGTTCTATATAGCGCTCTAATGTAGGGAACAGTGATTAGAGACCGTTTCTATTCTCTATAGTGTTCTATATAGCGCTGTAATGTAGGGAACAGTGATTAGAGACCGTTTCTGTTCTCTATAGTGTTCTATATAGCGCTCTAATGTAGGGAACAGTGATTAGAGACCGTTTCTGTTCTCTATAGTGTTCTATATAGCGCTGTAATGTAGGGAACAGTGATTAGAGACCGTTTTCTGTTCTCTATAGTGTTCTATATAGCACTCTAATGTAGGGAACAGTGATTAGAGACCGTTTTCTGTTCTCTATAGTGATCTATATAGTAATAGGGACAAACAGGAACTTTTGTGCGACATTTCTGTGTTTTTATGTGTTTGAGGTCGTGGTCCTGGTATTAAAACTTTTTTTTTTAATGTTGTCTGTTGCAGACGGGGAAAGCAGCCATTAAGGACATGTTCTCTGACCTTAGAGATGGAAGGAAGCTCCTGGATCTGCTGGAGGGTCTCACAGGAACCACCCTGGTACGTGTGTGTTTGTGCTCTGTTGGTGCTGTGACCCTGTGAATGTGTATGCAAGGATGTAAATCTCTGACCTCACAGTGGTTCGATTGATTTTGACAACAGTTTTAAGTGATTTATTTATTTATTTATTTATTTTTTTGGGGGGGCAGTCATGGGCTGGAGGTTAGGGATCTGGCCCTGTGACCAGAAGGTTGCCGGTTCGATCCCCAGGGCCGACAGTCCATGACTGAGGTGTCCTTGAGCAAGACACCTAACCCCCAACTACAGCTTTAAACACATGCATCATGAAATTTTGGAGTAACTCAGAATGAATTCAGAATACACTTGAGTACACAAATTACTGAACTAATAGTGGCTATATAGCTAATAGTGGAATATAGATGATTACAAGAAAAACTAACATTTTGTTTTATTGGGACTGATAAACTATTAAGAATTCTTTGTCATGATTTTTCACGTTTGTCTTATTTGCTCAGATTTGACCCTAAAGAAGGTTTACACCTAGGGCTGGGCGATAAAACGATGTAACTTTCCTCGATAGAGCGATAAGAAAGGTTCAATAAATTTTCGATATAATACACACTTCTCACATTTCCATCCTCCAACGACAGCCCTGGTGGCGTTTTCTACTGCAAGGAAAGCAACACTACTCTGCTGTCGCCAGGAGAGGGCACACTTCTGACTTTTTCCACATGATTAGAGAGGGGGGGGGGGGGGTGACAAGTAAAAAAAAAAAAAGGGGTTACCAATATACTCTAGCAGCGGCTGAAACATGGAGTTATACATTCCCTGTTTGAGTGGAGCGAACGGCGATCCGTTCTTCTGTGACCAAGTGTGAATGACGAGATAAGTGGCGTAACTGTATTGTCCTACAGTGAACTCGCCTCTTTCCGTACATCCTAACAAGCTTTAGCGGCGTTAAGTCGTGTCTGCAGTGCTGTGGTAATGTGCCAAAGCGTCATATTTTAGTATTACTGCATTCCCGAGAAACGAAGGTCAAAAAACGAAGTGAGTTCATGCAACTTACGGACCAGATTTAAACGAAAACGAAACTTAGGAAGCTGTGAGGTGTTGGAGAGCGGGAGAGCGCTATCTTTCCAGGCTCGCTGTTCTTAACTAGAAGCAGCGTTCCATCACTCGCACAACACGGCAAATTGATGATACTGTAGATCAAACATGACACAAAAGCACCGCTTTCTGTTTAAACATGCGTAAAAGGAGGACTCCGCTTGTCTGGTGTTAGATATGTTGCGGTTCACCCCTCAAACCACTGTGATAGAACAGAAATCCAGTCATCGCTAGCCATGTTTGAACACGGTGATATGCTCTGATATGCATGCAGTAGGAGTGAAGTGGCTGTGCAATCCATTACTGACCTACTGAGGCAGGTAATGTTTACTGTTCATACTAAGATGAGAACCGTTCTGAACTGTTGTTGGCCACTTGTTTAGCATTTGTAACGGAATAGCTGAGGCAGCAAAAAAAAACAAAACTTTTTTTTTCTTAAATTATGAATACTACAAAAATTGTGGCTGTGCCTCATCAGACACTTTCTCCCACAGAAATAATAATTTGGCATTTATTGCGATATGTATCGATATCAAATGATATAACTATGTATTAACATTTTTGGCCATATCACCCAGCTCTGTTTATTCCCATATCAAAATCAGTGCAATTTGTTATTCACAGGGCTTCTTATGAATCTGAATATTGTGGAGTGAGAACAGTTTTCATTACCACTGCCCAGTGAGAGCAACACTGGCTAGATATTCTAGCCAATGAGTGTATATATCTGACATTTCATATTTATTCTATGCTACTGTGCAAAGGTTAAATACCACCTTTCATTTATTGCAGTGAATACAAACACTAAGTACAAGCTATTCATTTTTGTCAGAAGATATTTCTGAGGAGATTAGATATATAAGATAATCCACTTGCATAGGAAGGAATGTAAATGCCAAAAAAGTAAGTTTTCAGAAAATCTGTGGGTCTGAAAGGTTGTGTAGCTTTTAAGAAGCTGTTAATGAGTAAAGGAAATATAGCAAACTGGAAGCTAATTAGCAAATCAGATGACAAAAAAGCCGCTGTTCTCAATGGACTGACCACCTCAGAGTCTGGACGTCAGCATCGCGGAATGTGTTTGGGATTACTTGGATTGTGAGAAGCACAAAAAGCAACCGACTTCCAAGACTGAACTTTGGAGATGTGGAAAAATATCCCTGCAGATTTGTTTAAACTGAAAGTGAGTCTCCTGAAAAGAGTGGAAGCTGTAAAAAAGGTGAAAAGTGGACACACTAAATACTGGGGGAAAAAAAATACACAAAACAATGAGGAACAAACATATTGGCCATTTT